>NC_134443.1:2683878-2770897 GCF_030867145.1 Opisthocomus hoazin
TCCCAACACCCCCCACCCAGTACCCAACGCCCCCCCCCAGTGCCCAACACCCCCCACCCAGCACCGCCCACCCCTCCACCACCCCCAACACCCCCCAGAGCCCAACCCCCCCACCACCCACAACCCCTCACCCAGCACCCAACATCCCCCCAGAGCCCAACAACCCCCCCCAGCACCCGACACCCCCCACCCAGTACCCAACCCCCCCCCCCACCCCCAACCCCCCCCAGAGCCCAACACCCCCCCCCAGGGACCAGCACCCCCCACCCAGAACCCAACACTCAATCCACCACCCAACACCCCCCTGCCCAGCACCCCCCACCCCTCCACCACCCCCAGTACCCCCCAGAACCCAACAACACCTCCCCAGCACCCAACACCCCCCCCCAAGGACCCCAGGCATCAGGGACCCCCCTGTGGCCCAGACCCCGCCCCCATGGCCCAGAAACCCCATGAAGGAGGGGACCCAGGCGTCTGGGACCCCCCATCAGAGAGGGGACCGAGGCGTCTGGGACCCCCCCCATGGCCCAGAGCCCCCCCCATCCGGGAGGGCACCCAGGCGTGGGGCCCCCCCGCGGTGACCCCCCGCTCCGTGTCCCGCAGGCGCCCGGTGCCGGAGCTGCTGGGGGCCCTGACGGCCGGGTGCTGCTCGGTGCCCCCCGAGGAGCAGAGCGCCTGCGCCAGGAGCAGGTGAGTGGGGCTGGGGGGTCCCGGGGGTGGGAGGACACCCTCCCCCCTCCCCCCCGATCCCTCTGACCCCCCCCCCCGGTGTCCCGCAGCTCTCGCAGGCCATCGCCGCCCTCTGCGCCGCCCCCCGGGACGCCTGGCGAGACCCCCACGGCTGCTGCTCGCGGGGGGGCCCCCAGCGGCGCCGCTGCTTCGACAGCGCCTACCTGGAGCGGGTGACGCTGGGGGCCGCCGTGCCCCCCCCGCCCCCCGGCCACGACGACTGACCCCCCCCTGCCCGGGGGGACAATAAAGGGGCTGTGGCGTCACCTCCCAGTGCTTCCGTGTCCCCCCCAGGGGTCCCCACAGTGAGACCCCCCGCCGTGCCTCAGTTTCCCCATAGTAGGGGGGGTCTCTCATGCCTCAGTTTCCCCCGGGGGGGTCCCCTGTCTCAGTTTCCCCCTGGGGGGGGGGGGTCTCTCGTGCCTCGGTCTCCCTATGGTGCTGGGGGGGGGGGGGCCATGCCCTGTGTCCCCGCAGTGTGTGGGGGGGTCCCCTCTGTCCCTGTGCCCCCCCCCCGCAGCGGGGCGGGCCGTGCCGCGGGGTGTTTGCGGTGGCAGGGCCCGGGCACGCCCTGCGGTGTTTGCATTGCGGGGTGCGCCGGCCCCGCCCACCGCTGACACCACCCCCACCCCCACCCCCCCCCCCGCAGGGCAGCACCCCGTGACCCCACAGCGTCACTGTCCCCCGCCTGCCCCTCGCTGCCACCCACCCAGGGCATCGGGGTGACCCCCTGCCCCACATCTCCCCCAGTGTCTGTGTGACCCCCCCCCCCGGGATGTCCCCATGTCCCTACATCCCCCACAATGTCTGTGTAGTGTGTGACCCCCCCCGGGGTGTCCCCATGCCCCCCATGTCCCTACATCCCCCCAGTGTCTGTGTGACCCCCCCGCGATGTCCCCATGTTCCTACACCCCCATGGTGTCCCTACACCCCCCCGCGGGGTGTCCGTGTATCCCCCCATGTCCCTATATCTCCACGGTGTCTGTGTGACCCCCCCCGGGGTGTTCCCATGCCCCCCCATGTCCCTACACCCCCCCCCAGGGTGTCCCCATACCCCCCCCGGGGTGTCCCCATATCCCCCCATGTCCCTACACCCCTTTGGTGTCTGCATGACCCCCCCATGGTGTCCCCACGGCCCCCCCCCATGTCCCTACATCCCATGGTGTCCCCATGCCCCCCCCTACGGTGTCCCCTGCGATCGCAAGTGGGGAAGCAGAGTGGGGGAGCTGCCCTGGTCTCATGGCTGCACCCCTCTTTTGCAACCCCGCTTTTACCCCCCCTCTCTTCTTGCCCCCCCTTCTGCATGCCCGTTTGGCACCCCCATTTTAACCCCTATTTTGCCCTCCCCCCCCGTTTTGCACTCTTTCTGCCTCCCCCCCACCCCTCCGTGCCTCAGTTTCCCCTCCCGCAGCTCCAGCTCTGGGCTGAGGGCTCCCGGGGGGGGTCTCAGAATCCCCCCTTGCCCCCTGCCCAGGGTGCCAGGACACAGTGCCAGGCCACAGCCCCCCAAACCCCCCTCGCACCCGTCCCAGTGCTCCCCAGTCCGTACTGGGAGCTGCCCCCCCCCCAGCCCCGGCAGCTCCCCGGCTTCAACGCCCACGTTTCGTCGCCGCTCCCGTGGGATTTCGGCGCCCCGACCCCAGAGAGACGCCAGGCCGGGGGTCTGCGCTACCCCGAGACGGCCGGGTGGGCTCCGGAGGGTCCCCCCCCCACCCAAGCCCCGCCGCGACGGCGTCAGACCCACGTCTGGGGAGTCGGGACGCGACGCCAATCGCTGCCGCGGAGCCGTCGTCCCCCCGAGCCCTGGCCGGGGCGAAGCGGCAGGAGGGAAACCTGCGTCATGGGGCGAAGGCCGCTCGCACGCCGCGTCCCCAGCAGCCTCGCCGCGCGTCCCCGCCTCCCGCCAACGCGGGACCGTAACGGGAGCGAACCCCGACACGCGGCGAGGGATCCGGACCCCCGCCAACCCGGCCCGGAATCAGAGCAGGGAAAGCGAACCCATCCGTAGGGATTTATCCAAAATTTACCCCGCGGCGCCCGGCCATCGCCCGCACCGCGCGCTCAGTGCTGCTTCCGCCGGAAGGAGCAGCCTGCGGAGAGAGAGACGGGGGTCAGCGCCGCCGCGCCGGGCGCTCGGCCTCGCCGGCCCAAAACCCGCCCGTTTCGCCCCAAGGTTGGGCTTTTGCTGCCTCAACAACCCCAATCCAGCGGGTTTTGCCTCAAGATTGGGCTTTTTCCGTCTCACCAACCCAAAACCAGTGGGTTCTGCCCTAAGATTGGGCTTCTCTGCCTCCCCAGCCCAAAACTGGCAGGTTTTGCCTCAAGATTGGGCTTTCTCTGTCTTACCAGCCCAAAACTGGCGGGTTTTGGCCCAAGATTGGGCTTTTTCTGCCCCACCAACTCAAATTCAGCAAGTTTTGCCTCAGGATCGGGCTTCTCTGTCTCATTAGCCCCAAATCAGCGCGTTTTGTGTCAAGATTGGGCTGTTTCTGCCTCACCAGCCCAAAACTGGCGGGTTTTGCCTCAAGATTAGACTTTTTCCGTCTCATCAACCCCAAAACCAGTGGGTTTTGTGTCAAGACTGGGCTTTTTCTGTCTCACAAACCCAAATCAGCAGGTTTTGCCTCAAGACTAAGCGGCTTCTGTCTCACCAGCTCAAAATCTGTGGGTTTTGCCTCAGGACTTGGGCTTTTTCTGCCTCACCAGCCCAAAACCAGTGGATTTTTTTGTCAAGATTGGGCTTTTTCCGTCTCACCAGCCCAAATCCAGCAGGTTTTGCCTCAAGACTAAGCTGCTTCTGTCTCACCAGCTCAAAACCAGTGGTTTTGCCTCAGGATTGGGCTTTTTCTGTCTCATCAACCCCAAACCATCGGGTTTTACCTCAAGATTGGGCTTTTTTTGCCTCCCCAGCCCCAAACCGGTGGGTTTTGCGCCAGGACTGGGCTTTCCCTGCCTCCCCAGCCCCGACCCCGCGGGTTTCCCCTCACGAGGGCCGCGCCCCCCGCCCCGCTCCCGGAGCCCCGCGGCCTGCCCAGCCCCCAGCCCGGACACTCCCTCCCCATCCCCCCCAAACCCCCCGGCGCCCATCCCCCCTCACCTTCTGTCAGCCGGGCCTTGCCCCCCGTGGGCTGGCAGAGCACGGTGGAGCAGCCCACGCACAGCACGACCGTCTGCGCGTGGCTGAACACCGTCGTGATCTTGTAGCAACCTGCGGGGAACGGGAGAGCGCTGAGGGGGGGGGCGGGGAGGGGGTGGGGGAGGGGCAGAGACCGGCCCCGGACCCCTCCCCCCCCCGCCCCGCCCCCTGCCCCCCCCGCCGCCCTACCCGGGCACTTGACGTCCATGAAGTAGGAGTTGGGGCTCTGCACCAGCCGCTTCTTCTTGTGCTTCCTCTTCTCCTCCTCGGGGGAGGGGTGCAGCAGGTCCTTGGCCAGCTGCGGGGACGGGACAGCTGCGCTCACCGCCCGCCGCCATCTTGCGGCCCCGGCCGGGGAGATGGCGGCGGGCTCTGCCCCCCCCCGCCCCCATGAACCGGGCCCGCCCGCCTCCCTCCCTCCCCGCCGCGCTGCTCGCTCCCCCCCTCCCCTCTCCCCTCCCCAGGGCCGCGGCCGCCGGGCCCCGCCGAGCCCGCTCCCGGGGTGGGGGGGGCCGGGACCGCACTCACGGGCATGGCGGCGTGGAGGCAGCGCCGACCGGAAAGGGGCTGGACCGGAAGTGGGCCGCGCTATATCCGCCGCGGGGGCGCCCCGCAAGGGCGGAAGTGAGGCGCGGGCCGCTGGGAGGCGCCATCTTGGGGAGGGCTGGGGCGGCCATCTTGGGGAGGTCTCTGTGGCGGCCATCTTGGGAGGGGCGCCGGTGGCGGGGGAGGGGGGGGAGTCGGCGGGAATCATTGCGTCGGCGGTGATGTCACGGGTCCCGGTGACATCATGTCGGCGGGGCCGGGCTCGGGGCGGGCCGGGGCCGCGCCGGGTCCCGGTGGCGGGGCAGAGCGGCCCGGCGGCGGGCGGGGGCCATGGCCAAGGCCTACGATCACCTCTTCAAGCTGCTGCTGATCGGCGACAGCGGCGTGGGCAAGACCTGCCTCATCATCCGCTTCGCCGAGGACAACTTCACCAGCACCTACATCTCCACCATCGGTGCGTGACCCCCTGCCCCCCCCGGGGAGCCCCCAACCCCAGGGACCCCCAGCCCCGCAGCCCAGGACCCCGCCGGGACCCCTCGAGGCGAGGGCCATGGCGGCTGGCCAGGACGGGACGGGGCCGGAGGACGCTGCAGGACGTGGAGGCGGCTGAGGCGTCGCCAGCGGCTCCAGCACGGCGGCAGCCGGCGTGGCACGGCCGTGGCTCGACACCCGTCCTGCCCTGAGCCGGGACCCCCGCACCCACTGCCCTGTCCGGGTCCCCGCCAGGCTGCTGGAGCTGCTCCCTGAGCCTGGAGCAGCCGCCCCGGCACGGCCCGCGCCGTAAACTCTGGCAAGGACGTCCCGGCTGCCAGCTGGGCTGGCGTCCGTGTGCCACACCAGCAGCCCCCCGCCAGCATCCCCCCACCATCATCCCCCCGCAGCATCCCCCCGCCAGCATCCCCCTGCCCTGGGGGACTGCCCTTCCTCCCCCTCCTCTGCCTCGGCCGCTGGACCGGGGGGCTGCGTGTCTACGGAGCCGGGCAGGGAGGGGGTGCCAGGGTGTGGGAGTTGAGGGGGGAGGGGAGCAGCTTTTGGGGCCGGTTGACTTCGCGGGGGGTCGGGCAGCGCTGCGGGCAGCGTGCGGGGTGATGCCATCCTGCCAGAACGCCGCCGGATGCCGGTGACCGGCTCCTACCAGTGCCGGGACTGGACTTTGACCCCCCCAACCCCTTCCCGGGATGCCAGATGGTTACTGGGGAAGTGGGGACGGGGACTGGGAGTAGGGCTGTTCCCAGCATCCCCTCCCGGTGCCGCCGCCGCCCCAGCATCGCCAGCCCCGTCTCCCTCCTCCCATCCCAGGGATCGACTTCAAAATCCGGACGGTGGACATTGATGGGAAGAAGATCAAGCTGCAGGTCTGGTGAGTGGGGGGGGGTCCGTGCGTGGAAATGGGGACCCCCCCGCGTCCAACTGAGCCGCGCTCACCCCCCTCCTCTTCCTCTCCCCAGGGACACGGCGGGACAGGAGCGCTTCAAAACCATCACAACGGCCTATTACCGCGGAGCCGTGGTACGGAGGGGGGGCAAGCGGCCCCCAAAAGAGCTGGGGCAGCTCTGGGGGGGCCCCACGCCCGCCTGGGGATGAAGAACCCCCTGCAAGCCCGGGCCGAGGGTCCCGGCCCCACTGACCGCGCCGTCCTGACAGGGCATCATCTTGGTGTACGACATCACCGATGAGAAATCCTTCGAGAATATCCAAAACTGGATGAAAAGCATCAAGGAGGTGGGAGGGGGGGGAGCCGGGGGGGGCCGAGGGGGCTCGGGGAGGGGTCGGGGGGGTCCTGCCCGTCCTCTCCCTCCCGCAGAACGCCTCTGCCGGGGTCGAGCGTCTCCTCATCGGCAACAAGTGCGACATGGAGGGCAAGCGCAAGGTGCAGCGGGACGAGGCCGAGAAGGTAGGGGGGCACTGTGGGGCTGGGGGGGGGCACTGTGGGGCTGGGAGGGGCACCGTGGGGCTGGGGAGGGCACTGTGGGGCTGGGGGGGCCCCCCCTTTCCGGCCCCCGGGTCAAAGGGGGGGTCCCCTTGTCCCGCAGCTGGCGAAGGAGCACGGGATCCGCTTCTTCGAGACCAGCGCCAAGTCCAGCGTGAACGTGGAGGAGGTGAGAGGGGGCCCCAGCCGCATGGGGGGGGGGGGGGCAGTGCTCCCCCCAACGGGAGTGGCACGAGGAGGGGGGTCCCCATGCCCGGGGGGGGGTCCTGGGTGCTGCCCTGGCTGCCCGTCGCCCTCCCCGCAGGCCTTCAGCACGCTGGCGCGGGACATCCTGCAGAAATCCGCCCGGAAAGCGGTGAGTGGGGCCGGGGGGGGGGCCCGGGTGTGGGAGCCCCCCCTGCTCCGTCCCCCCCCTCCGACCCCTCCCCTCCCTCTTGCAGGCCCCCAGCAGCAGCAGGCCCCTCCTGGAGCCCAGCCCCCCGAGGAAGGCCGCCGGGAGATGCTCCCTGGCCTAGGGCCCCCGGACACCCCCCCCCCTGCCGCCGCCGCCGCCGCTCCCCCCGCCTGCCCCGGGGCAGCGCGGGTGCCTTTCGGGGGGGGGGACACGGGCCGGGGGGGAGCGGGGCTGACCCCCCCCCGCCCACACCTCGTGCCATAAAGCCCAGCTTGTGCCTTGCCCCGGCTCCGGTGTCTCTGTCGGGGGGGGGGGGGGGGGGGGGGGGGGGGAGGGAGGACGGGGGACGGGCCCGGTTGGGGGAACCGGGGGCGGGAGGGCGAGGGGCCAGGGCCGGGGCGGCGAGGCCACGCCCCTTCACTTAGAAACCACGCCCCTTCACTCAGAAACCTTTCATTCACTCAAAGCCACGCCCCTTCGCTCAGAAACCACGCCCATTCCCCTCAGAAACCACGCCCTTTCCTCAATCCCACACCCCTTCGCTCAAAGCCACACCCCTTATCATAAACCACGCCCCTTCGCTCAGAAACCACGCCCCTTCGCTGAAATCATCTCCCCTTCGCTCAAAGCCGCACCCCTTCCCTCACAACCACGCCCCTTCGCTCAGAACCTCGCCCCCTCGCTGAAGTCACGCCCCGTCCCCTCAAGCCCCGCCCCAAGCTCCGCCCCGCCGCTTGCCCGGGCACCGCCCCTCGCCGCTCCGGCCCTTCCCGTCGTCCCCCGCTTCTCCCAGCGGCCCCCGCGCTTCAAGATGGCGGCGCCGGCAGAGGAGCGGGGCCCGGCCCGGTAGTTCCGCCGCACCGATGGGGCCACGGGGCCCCGCTGGGCCGCGCCGCTGCGCGCTCTGCGCCATGCTGGGTGCCCTGCTCTGCGGCCTGCGGTGAGCAGGCGGCCCGGGGGCGAAGCGCGGCCCGTTCCCGGCGCGGAGCGCGGCCCTGACGGCGTCTCTGCTCTCTCGACAGGCTGGCGGCTGCGATGGCGGCGAGCGATGAGAGGCGCTCGGGTGAGTGGAGGCCGGGGCCTGGGGGCCTGGGAAGGACCTGGGCCTGGGGGCCTGGCAGCCTGGGGGCCTGGCAGCCTGGGGGCCGGGAGCTGGGACTGAGGGCCGGGAGCTGGGGCCTGCAGAAGGATCTGGGGCCTGGGGGCCGGAGGCTGAGGCTGGGGCCTGAGGGACTGGGACTGAGGCCGGGTGCTGGGGGCCGGGGCCTGGGGGCTGGCTGCTGGGGCCAGGTGCTGGGGCCCGGGGTTCCCGGGCGGGCCCACACTCAGGGCTGCGCTCTCTCACAGCCAGCCCGGTGGCGGTCACGCCGTGCTGGCAGGTGGAGGACTTCGTGGTGGCTCAGGAGTGCGCCCGCTGCTCCAGCTTCGAGGCAGTGAGTACCAGCAGCGGCGCGGCCGCGCTTCCCCGTGGCCCCCAGGGCCGGGGTGGGGGGGGTCGGGGGCCGGTCCCGCCTCTGATGGGCCCCTCCTGCTCGCAGAAGACGGTAGCGGAGTGCAGCCCCACGGGCTTCATCGAGAAGATCAACTGTGCCAGCTCCCAGAAGAACGAGTACAAGAGGTGGGTGCAGCGCCCTGGGGGGGAAGGATGCGGGGCAGCCACGAGCCCCGGGGGGGGTCCCAGGGGGAGATGGGGGAGCAGTGGGACCCTCTGGGGGTCCTGACTCTGCCGTGGGCACAGCTGTCGCTCGGCCGTGATGGAAGCGCACGTCTTCTGGAGGTTCGTGGGCACCATGATGTGCGTTGCCGCCGTCTTCGCAGTGCTGGTGGTGTGTCGCCAGCGCGTGCTGGACAGGAAGGCCCTGGAGAAGGTCCGCAAGCAAATCGAGTCCATTTAGCAGAGCCCCCGCTGCCCCGGAGCGCGGGTGCGAGGGGGAGCAGGGGCCTGGGGCAGGCCCTGCCCTGCCCCGTGGGTGCGGGGTCCCGCGGGGCCGGCTGAGGGGTGCCCTGCCCGCGCGGCGGGGGGCCCTCGGGGAGCGCAGTGTGTAATAAATCCTGGTTGTTGTCACCGCAGCACCGCTGGCATTTGTCCCCGGGGGGGGGGTGGGAACGACGTGGGGCTGTGCCGCCAGCTCCGCTCCCCCCGGGGGGGTCCCCGTCCCCCCAATCCCCGCCCCAGGCAGCTGAGCCTCGGACGCATTGGGGTGCAAACCAGGCATGGGTTTATTCACCGGCGCACGGAGCTGCTGGGGAGGGGGGGGCACACCCAGCACCCCCTGCCCAGGCTGTGCTTGGTGCCCCCCCGCTGCTGCCCCCACCCCAGGGCAGCTCCCGGGACCCCAAAGCAGGCCTGCTCCGCGCTGCCTCTCACATCTCGTCCCCGCGTCCCCGTTCCGCTGCCCCTACCCGAGCCTCCGCATCCCCTGGGGGGGCCCGGCCGGATGAGTTGGTGCCCGGCTCCGTGTTGGGGGGGGGTCTCCCAGCCCCGTGCCCCGCCTCGCCTCTCTCTCCTTCTCCAGCCCCCGGCTCCTCCGCCCGCAGCCACCCCGGCGCGGGGAACGGCGCTTCTCCGGCCGGTCCCGGCGGCTCGCCCCGCATCAGGATGTTCCTGGAAATGACTGCGGGGACAGGGACCGCCGGGGTGGGGGGGAGCTGCCTCCGGACCCCCCCGGCGCTCCAGCAGCCTCCCCCTTACCTCCGGTGGGCCTGTCGCCGTCCCGGCTGCCCCCCGGGCCCCGGCGGAAGGGGCTGTAGCTGGGGGAGAGGATGAGTCCCAGGGAGAGGAGCAGGATCTGCGGGGAGGGACGGAACCGCGTGTCCCCGAGCGGCGCCGGAGGAGCGCCGGCGTGCCGCCGCGTGCCGCGGTGCGCGCCGTACCAGGACGCAGGTGCTGGTCTGGGCGGCCTTGCTGGACGTCTGCGCCACGAGCGCCCGCAGCTGCCGCAGCAGCGACCTGGGGGACGAGACGAGGGGGTCGGCGAGCGCCCGTCGCGCCGCCCGCCTCCCGCCCGCGCCGCGCTCACCCGTTGCGCTGCTCCAGCTCCTGGACTTTCTTCCGCAGCTCCTGGTTCTGGGCCGAGCAGGCAGCTGCCCTGCCCGGGCAGAGACAGGGACGCGTGGGGGGACGCAGGGGACATGTAGGGACACAGGGGACACGCCAGGTCGCGGTGCCACCACTGCCCACCTGCTCTCCAGCCCGTCCAGGTACTCCTTTTTCCTCCGCCGGCTGTCCTGGGCCGATTGCTTGTTCCGGATCTTTCTCCTCACCTTCTTCAGGATCCGCTCCTCGGCCTGGGAGGCAAAGGGGTGACCCCCACCCCCCCCCCAGCTCCCTGCCACCCACCCCCCCTGCACACACACACCTGGGTGAGGGGCAGGGTGCCAGGCAGCGTCACCCCCTCCTGCGCCAGCAGCCGCTTCTCCTCCTCCGTCAGGCGAAGCTGCGGGGAGATGGGACGGGCTGGGGGGGGTGCGGGAGGGTGGGAGCACGCGGGGGGGCTGCGGGGACTCACCTGGGGGGGGGCGGGTGGCTGGCTGATGGTGCGGGAGCCAGGGAGCAGCGTGGGGTGCAGCCGGTCGTCTGTGGGGGGGGAGAGGCAGCCGTGTTGGGGCAGGATGTGGCCCCCCAGGCTGAACCCCTTGGAGGGGGGGCCCAAAGCCCACCGACCCAGCACGATGGAGACGATGCTGGCAGGCAGCAGGGCGCTGGGGTCACAGACCACCTCGTAGAGGGCGGCGGCGGGGGGCTCGTCGAGCCGGGGGGGCTCAGGGCCGGCAGCCTGGGGGCTGTGACCCCCCGGGGGGGCGAGGGGACCCTCGGGGGGGGCGAGGCGGCCGGCGAGGCCGCAGGCCTCATCGGGGTTGACCGTCAGCCGCAGCAGCTCCTCGGCTTTGCTCCCCTGCAGCCAGAGAGACGCTGGCAGGGGCCGGACGAGGGGAGCTGGGGACCCCGGGGGGTCCCTGTGCCCCTCGGGGGGGTCCCCGCACCACGCTCGCCCCTCGGCACCCACTCACGCCGTCCTCGGGGAACCCCCAGCCCTCGAAGGCCGGCTCCGAGCCGGAGCAGGGGGGAGCGGGGAAGGCGCTGCCCGGGCAGAGCCTGTCCGGGAGCTCCGGTGCCCCGGCTCCATCGGCCGGTTGGGGGGGGGGGGGGTGTCCGGGGGGCTGCTCCCGGTAGAGCCCACCGAGGGGCGGTGGGACCCTCCGCTCCGCTCGCTCCCAGGGCACGGCACCAGGATCTCCGGTATCCGGAGCCAGCCCCGCCAAGTCCCGCCCCCGCGGGGGGGGGGGACGGGGGGGGGCCTGGCCGGGCTACCGGGGGGAGCGGGGCTGGGGGCCGGGGCACCGGGCCCTCCCGGTAACGCACCGAGCCCCACTGGGGGCCGCGCCGGTGCCTTCCCGGTAACGGGGCCCCAGGGGCGGGGGGGGGGGGGTGGCCGGGCTGACCCGCCCCGGCGGAGCCAGACACGTGTGCGCGCCGCCGCGCGTTCCCGGGACGGCAGGAGCGCGCCCGGGATTTCTCGTTTCCTATTGGCTGCGGCTCGCGTCACTCAGCGGGCACCGTCCGGGTTTTGCGCGCCGCCATTGGCTGCGACGCGCGGTGACGGCTCCGCCTGTTGGAACAGACGGGACGCGCGGCTGCGATGTAGGGAGCGGTGAGTGCGGGGGGGGGACGGGCCGGGCCGGGGTCCGGTCCGTGATCCTGATCCCGGTCCCCGGTCCCTGGTCCCGGTCCTTGCTCCCGGTCCCGGCCCTCGATCCTTATCCCGGTTCTTGATCCCGGTCCCGGTCCTTGATCCTGATCCCGGTTCCAGCCCTCAATTCTTATCCCGGTCTTTGACCCAGGTCCTGGTACTTTGTCCCGGTCCCTGGTCCCTGATCCCGGTCCCGGTCCTTGATCCCGGTCCCTGATCCTGCTCCCGGTGCCCGGTCCCGGCCCTCGATCCCGATCCCGGTCCTGGTACTTGATCCCAGTCCTTGATCCCCTTCCCGGCCCTCGATCCTTATCCCGGTCCCGGTCCTGGTACTTGATCCTGGTCCCTGATCCCGCTCCCGGCTCTCGATCCTTATCCCGGTCCCGATCCCGGTCCTGGTACTTGATCCCGGTCCCTGATCCCACTCCCGGTGCCCGGTCCCGGCCCTCGATCCTTATCCCGATCCCGGTCCCGGTCCCTGATCCCGGTCCCTGGTCCCGGTTCCGGCCCTCGATCTTTATCCCGGTCCCAGTCCCGGTCCTGGTACTTGATCCCGGTCCCTGATCCTGAGCCCGGTCCCTGAGCCCGGTCCCGGTCCCTGAGCCCGGTCCCTGATCCCGATCCCAGCCCGCCACCCCGCTGTGCCGTTCCCGGATCGCTGCCCCCTCCCCGGAGAATCGGTCCCGGGGAGGGGGGGGGGGGGGGGGGGGGTGAGTCACCGGGGGGGGGCGGCTCCGGCCGCTCTGACCCCCCCGTCCCGTCCCCCCCCCCCGCCGTAGCTCCGGTTCCCGGTTCGCGCTGAGCCCCCGCAGCCGGGCCCCGGCGGGATGGCGGCGGGCAGCGGGCCCGGGGCGGCGGGGCTGGCCTGGAGCCCCGGCCCGGCGCGGCGGGCCCTGCCCGGCCTGGAGGCCAAGCTCGGGGCGCTGGGGCTGCTGCTGCTGCTGCCGCTGGGCTGCGGCCTGGCCCCGCTCTGCTGCTTCCGCCGGGCCCCCGGTACGGCGGCCGGGGGGGCGGGGGGCCGGGGGGACCGGGGGGCTCCAGGGGCTCGGGTCCGGCGGGGGGTTTGGGGATCGGGGGGTTCCTGAGGGGTTTGGGGTGTCCTGGGCTTGGGGGGGGGGTCTCAGGGCTTCGGGGGTCTTAGGGGTCTGGGGGGGGGGGGCTGAGGATTGGGGGGGATTGGGGGGATCCTGAGGAGTGTGGGGTGTCCTGGGGATTCTGGGGGGGGGTCTCAGGGCTTTGGGGGTCTCAGGGGTCTCCGGGGGGGGGGGGTGTGGGGATCCAGGGGATCGGGGGATCCTGAGGGGTTTGAGGTGTCGCGAGGATTCTCGGGGGGGTCTCGGGCTTTGGGGGTCTCAGGGTCTCCGGGGGGGGGGATTTGGGGATCCAGGGGATTGTGGGAATCCTGAGGGGTTTGGGGTGTCCCGGGATTCGGGGGGAGGGGGTCTCAGGGGTCTGGGGGGGGGCTGAGGATCAGGGGGATTGTGGGGATCAGGAGGGGTTTAGGGTGTTTGGGGTGTCCTGAGGATTCGGGGGTCTCAGGTGTTGGGGGGGGTTTGGGGATCGGGGGGATCCTGAGGGTTTTAGGGTGTCCTGGGGATTTGGGGGGGTCTCAGGGCTCTGAGGGAGTTCGACAGGCTCTGGGGGGCCGGGGGGCTCCGGGGTGCTCGGGTCTGGCAGGGGGTTTGGGGATCAGGGGGATCCTGGGGGCTTTGGGATGTCCCAAGGATTCGGGGAGGGTCTCAGGGGTCTGGGGGGGGGGGCTCCAGGGGGTCAGGGGGCTTCAAGGGTCTCAGGGGTCTGGGAGGGGTTTTGGGATCGGGGGGATCCTGAGGGGTTTGGGGTGTCCCAGGGATTCGGGGGGGGGATGTCTCAGGGCTCCGAGGAGTCCTGGGGAGTCTGGGAGGGTCAGGGGTCTGCGGAGTCCCGGGGGGCTTGGGGTGTCCAGGGTGTCCCACAGGGTTTGGGGGGGGTCCCAGGGGCCCTGGGGGTGTCCAGGGTGTCCCACAGGGTTTGGGGGGGGTCCCAGGGGCCCTGGGGGTGTCCAGGGGGTCCCAGGGACTCTGAAGGGACGCAGGGGTCTGGGGGGTCCCAAAGAGTCTGAGCAGGGTGCAGGGGTCTCAAAGTTCCGGGGGGTCTGGGGATCTCGGGGGTCTGGGGGGTGTCACCCGAGGCAGGGCTGACCCCAAGGGCGGGGTGGGTGCCGGGGTGGGGGTCTGAGCCCCCCGCCCTGCAGACGCCCGCAGCCCGGTGCTCGGCCTGGTGAGCTGCTTCGCCGGCGGCGTCTTCCTGGGCACCTGCCTGCTCGACCTCCTGCCCGACTACCGGGCCAGCATCAGCGCCGCGCTGGAGGGGCTCAGCGTCACGGTCAGCGCCCGGGCCCCCCCGGACCCCCCCGGGGTCCTGCCCCCCCCGGGGACCCTGCCCGGGGCACCGCGGATCTGCCCGGGGCTGTCCCGGTGTCCTTGTCCTGGGGGTTGGGGTCAGCAGCTTGGGGCGGGGGGGATCAGCTGTGCTGGGACAGGGGGGAGGGGATGAGGGGGACTGGGTGGTGGGGAGGGGGACGGGGACAGCGGGGAGGGGATGGGGGGACTGGGACAGCGGGGAGGGGGACAGTGGGGATGGGACGATGGGGATGGGGCAGTAGGAGTGGGATGGAAGGGAGGGGGGTGAGAGGGTGGGGTGGTGGGGAGGGGGACCTGGGGGACACAACGGTGGGGATGGGACAGTGGGGAGGGGGCTAGCGGGGACCGGAGGGTAGGGAGGGGAGAAGAGGGAGGGGATCTTTGGGATGGGACAGTGGGGAGGGACAGCAGGAAGGGGACAGTGGGGATGGGGATGGTGGGGCTGGGGACAGCAGGAGTGGGATGATGGGGATGGGGACAGTGGTGAAGGGGACAGTGAGGAGGGGGCTGGTGGGGATGGGACAGTAGGGGTGGAGACGGTGGGGAGGGGACAGCAGGAGTGGGACAGTGGGAAGGGGGACGGTGGGGTTGGGGACAGCAGGAGTGGGATGGTGGGGATGGGATGGCAGGGATGGGGACAGCGGGGAATGGGGCAGTGAGGAGGGGGATGGTGGGGCTGGGGACAGCAGGAGCGGGGACAGCAGGACGGGGACAGTGGGGAGGGGACAGCGGGAGGCCGCTGGCCGGGCCGGTGGCAGCGGAGCTGCCGGGAGGGGACGGTGGGGCCCGGCCAGCCGGGATGCCCTCGTGTCCCGCCGTGACTCATGGAAAGATCCTCCCTGCCCGTGGCTTCCCGGCAGCCACCGCCTCCGGCTTCCGTCCCCGGCGGGCGCGGGCAGGGCGGGCGCAGGCAGGCCCTGACCCCCCCATTTCCCCCCTCCCCCAGCTCCAGTTCCCCTTGCCGGAGTTCATCCTGGCCGTGGGCTTCTTCCTGGTGCTGGTGCTGGAGCAGGTCGCGCTGGCGCAGCGGGCGCCGTCGGCCTTCGCCGAGGAGACGCGGACGCTGCTGCCCGCCGGTTCCGTCCAGAGCCCCCCGCCGCAGGCGTCATCGTCGCCGTCGGGCGCGCGCGGCGCGGTGCGTGCCGGGGTGCTGGTGCTGGCGCTGGCGCTGCACGCCGTGCTGGAGGGGCTGGCGCTGGGGCTGCAGGAGGGCGGCGCGGCCGTGCTGCGCGTCTGCCTGGCGCTGCTGCTGCACAAATGCGCCGTGGCCTTCAGCCTGGGGCTGAAGCTGCTGCGCGGGCGGCTGCGGCCCGCCGCCGTCGTCGCCTGCTTGACGCTCTTCGCCATGATGTCGCCCCTGGGAGTGGGGCTGGGGGCGGCGGTGGAGGCCGGGGCGGGAGCGCGGCAGCGCCTGTGCCGGGGGGTGCTGGAGGGGCTGGCGGCGGGGACCTTCCTCTACGTCACCTTCCTGGAGATCCTGCCGCAGGAGCTGGGCGTCCCGCAGCAGCGCGTCCCCAAGGTCATCCTGCTGCTCGCCGGCTTCGCCCTCGTCACCGCCATCCTCTTCATCAAGATCTGACATGCACCCGCCCCCCCCCCCGACCAGAGCAAGACCCTGGGGAACGGGGATCCCCCCCATGCAGGGCCCTGGGGAAGGGGGATCCCCCCCATGCAGGGCCCTGGGGAAGGGGGATCCCCCCCCAACGTGGGACCCCGGGGAGGAGGGATCCCCCCCCAACACGGGACCCTGGGGAAGGGGGATCCCCCCCCAATGCATGGCCCTGGGCAAGGGGGATCCCCCACCCCCCAGGACTCTGGAGAAGAGGGATTCCCCCCCAGTGTGGGACCCCGAGGAGGGGGGATTCCCCCCCATCACAGGACCCCAGGGAGGGGGATCCCCCCCCAATGCAGGGCCCTGGGGAAGGGGGATCCCCCCCAACATGGGACCCCAAGGAAGGGGGATCCCACCCATGCAGGACCCCGATGAAGGGGGATGCCCCCCCACGCCCCCTTGTTCAAGTGCCAAAGCGCAGCCCCATGGGCTGTCCCCAGACCCCCCCTTCCCCCCCCAGGGAGGCTCAGCCCCGTGCCTCAGTTTCCCCATCTGCACAAGGGGAACGGTGCTGTCCCCCACCCACCGCGGGACCCCAGCACAGGGGGGGGGAGTGTGTGCATCCCCCCCCCCATCTACAAGTGCCCTTACAGCGCGGGGGGGCACCCTGGGCTGCGCAGCCCGGGCCCCCCCCACGGGGAGAGGAGCTGGATGAAGCAAATAAAAGTCTGGACCTGCCCGCGCTGCCTCTGCCTGAAGGGGGGGGGGGCCACGATGGGGGGGGGGGGGCGGCAATGCCTGGGGGTGTCGGTCACAGTGCGAGGGGGCCCCACAATGGGATATGGATTGGGGGCGGGGGGGTCCAGGCCCCCGCAGTTTTAAGGAGTGGGGGGGGTCTGCTCAGTTTGCAGCCATGGGGCGGGGGGTGACCCAGCTGTCGTGTCCCCACCCCGCCCTGCTGTCCCCCGGGTCCCCCTGTTTGAGGTGTTCTGTCCCCCCCCCTTTGGCGGTGCCCCCCGGGGCTCCCCGCTGCCCCCCTCGCCCCGCCCCGAGGGAGGGCGGTGGCCGCGCGGTGCACGCCGGGAGTTGTAGTCGGGCCCGCCCTCCCCTCCCCGCGCCCAGCGGCGGCGGGCAGAGGGGAGCGAGGACTCCATTTCCCAGCGGCCCTTGTGGGGCGCGCCGCGGGGGCTGCTGGGAGTTGTAGTCCGCCGCCTCCCCGCGGCCCAGCTGCGGCGCCCGCCCGCGGACTCCCCGTCCCAGCGTGCCCCGCGCCCGGCGGCGGCGGCGGAGGCCGGAGCGGCCCGAGCAGGGAAGATGGCGGCGGCGGGCGCGGGGGCCGGGCCCGGGCCCGGCGCGGGTCCCTCGGCCGGAGCCGGCGCTTCCAACCCGCGGAAGTTCAGCGAGAAGATCGCGCTGCAGAAGCAGCGGCAGGCGGAGGAGACGGCGGCCTTCGAGGAGGTGATGATGGAGATCTGCTCCACCCGGGTGAGCAGCGCCGGCGCGGCCTCCCCCCCCCCCCCGCCGGATGCGCGGCGGGCCCGGGGCGGCTGCGGGGGCCGGGGGAGCGGGCGGGGGGGTCCCGAGGGCTGGGAGGGGGCCGGGTGACGGCCTGGGGGGAGGGGGTGAAGGGGGCTGCGGGGGGGTGCGGAAGGGGGGTTTAGGGGGGGTCGGGGGCTCTGCGGGGGGTGCAGGGTGAGGGGGGGGCAAGGATGCGCGCAGGGGGTTTGGGGGGGCTCAGACCGGTGCTCTGCGGGGCTGGGGGGGTTGAGGTTGCGGTGAGATGGGACCAGCTGGGGCATCGCCCCCTCCCGAGGTCGCGTTTGGGGTGCGTGGGGGCCACGAAGACCCCCCCCCCCCCCCCCAAGGGCCACACTCCCTCTCCGTGTGCCCACCCGCACCCCGGTTCCCCTTCCCGGGGGGGGTTTGGGGTTTTATTTCCTCGGCCGTGGGTGTCTCGGCGAGGCTCCGCACGTGGCTCGCCCCGGCCCGCGCCCGCCCTGCGTGGGGGTCCCGGCCCGCGCCCCGCGCCGCTGCCACGCTCCGGCCCCCGCCCCGGCTGGAGAACGCGACTCGGGGGGGCGAGGAGGGGATCCCCGCGCCCACGGCGCCGGGACGGGCTCCCGCCGTGTCGCAGCCCCGTGTCGCCGCGGCCGGGCGATCCTCCACCGGGACAGGGCTCGGGGGTCCGTCCCGCAGCTCCGGGGACCCTCGGGGGGGTCGGTCCTTTCCCGGCTCCCACGGGAAGCAGCGGATGCTCCGTCTCCGGAGACTTTTAAATTCAGCTTGGCCAGAGCCCGAGAAAACGCAGGATTGGGAGCACGGATGAGCGCGCCGATCCGAGACGGCAGAGCTGCCCCGCTCGGCAGCTCCGGGGAAGGGGAGCCGTCGTCCGCCGAGGGGTCTCGGTGGCCGGAGGGCTGCTCCAGCGGCGGAGCGGGGAGGCCGGGAACGCCGCGGTGTCTCCAGGAGCGTGGTTTGCCGGGCGGGGGACGCCGTCGAGGGGAGACGTTCGGCTCCCATTCGCCTCTCGCTCCGCGCCGGCCCTGCTGAGTCGGCGGGGGCTGTTTGCCCAGAGCGGGGTTTGGCCAGATTTCAGCTCCCGGAGACGCGGGGCTGTGTGCGGTGCCGCGGGGTCCGTCCCGGCGGAGGTAACGGGATGGGTGAGGGAAGGGCGAGGAGCGCGGTGACGCGGAGAGGCTCTCCCAGGTGCCGGGGAGCGCTGCCGGGGAGGCCCCGCCGTCACCCTGCGCTCGGGGTCGTCGGGAGCGGGAAAGGAGCGGAGCAAAACCCATCAGGGTGCTGAAAAAGGGGGTGTCTGGGGCGAGGAGCCCCGCTGGCACCCCGCGTCTGGCCGGGCAGCGGTGACCTGGCACCCACGGAGCCGGGGCTGCCGCCGGGAGGGTGACGGGGACAGGGTTCCGCGACGGGAGCGTCTCTCCGGGGGTTTCCCCCCGTGTCTCTCGGCGGGACGGCAGCGGGAGCGGCGACCTGCGCATCGCCGGTGAGTCTGGGAGCGGGCGGGAGCCTCGGCAGCGTGTTTGCACAGCAAACAGCTGGTTAATGTGCAGCGGAGCGGGGGGAGCGGCAGCGGGGCGTCCTCCCCGCTCATCCCGGCCCCGCGACGCTTCCTCCGGGGAGCGGCCGCGCTGAGAGCCACGGAGCAGCGCGGTGTGGGGCGGGAGCTGCTCCCGAGGGGGGTCCCGGCCCCGCGTGTCCCCCCCAGGTGAGGCGTTGCTCGGGCAGCTCCGCTCCGTGGCTCCGGGCTGGGGGACAGGCAGCCGGGGGGCTGCTGCCCGGCTCGGGGTGCCCCACTCCGCTGCGGGGGTCTAGCAGCCCCCCCTCAAGCTTTGTTTTGTCTTTCCTGGGGGTTTTTTTTCCGGCCGCTCGCGAGCTGCTGCCTGACTTCGGCCTCGTCCGGCTCTGCCGGCTCCCGCCGGGACGCTGCCTCGGCGAACAGAGCAGGATCCCAAGACCTTAAGCCCCAGCGCGACTCCTCGCGCTAATCCTGCGGTGCCAGCGCAGCCAGCTGTTGACTAAATCTCCCGGTTTTTTGCTTGTTTTTCTTTTCCCCCCCCCCACCCCGGATCTGGATTTCGCTGGTCTGAAGCTTGGGAATTTGCTGTCGCAGGTTTCCCGGCCGCAGCCCGTTTCCGAGCTGCTTTTTGTGCTTCGTCTCCTCTTTCCGTGGGGTTTGTCCCGGACCGGGGGCGTGGGGCTGCGTGGGGACCCCCGGGGTCCGGAGGGGAGGGGGGTTTGTGGGCGCCGTGGGCCGGGACCCTCCGCGGCGGGACGCCGGGGGCCGTGCCCTTCCCCGGGACACAGGCGGCGAAGCGACTGCCGTCTGCTGCCGGGGTGAGGAAGGCTGCGCCGCGCCGGGGGGGGGTCTGACCCCCACCCAGGGGGGCTGTGGGCGTGCTCCCGCCTGCCGGGCTGGGGCACGGGGGGGCTTTCCTGCTGGAAAAAAAAAAGCAAAAAAAAAAAAAGCTGGAGCTTTGACCTGCTGGAGAGCAGCTCTGCGGAGAGGGACTGGGGGACGACAGGGTGACCATGAGCCAGCAGCGTGCCCTGGGTGCCAAGAAAGCCAATGGGATCCTGGGGTGCATGAGGAGGAGTGTGGGCAGCAGGGCGAGGAAGGGTCTCCTCCCCCTCTGCTCTGCCCTGGGGAGGCCCCATCTGTAGTGCTGGGTCCAGTGCTGGGCTCCCCAGTTCAAGAAAGATGAGGAGCTACTGGAGAGAGTCCAGCGCAGGGCTACGAGGATGAGGAGGGGACTGGAGCATCTCTGCTCCGAGGAGAGGCTGAGGGAGCTGGGCTTGTTCAGCCTGGAGAAGAGAAGGCTGCGAGGGGACCTTAGAAATGCCGATCAATATCTGCAGGGTGGGGGTCAGGAGGATGGGGCCAGGCTCTTTCCAGTGGTGCCCAGCGACAGGACAAGGGGCAACGGGCACAAACTGGAGCAGAGGAAGCTCCAGCTGAACCCGAGGAAGAACTTCTTCCCTCTGAGGGTGACGGAGCCCTGGCCCAGGCTGCCCAGGGAGGCTGTGGAGTCTCCTTCTCTGGAGATATTCCAGCCCCCCTGGCTGCGGTGCTGTGCAGCTCTGGGTGACCCTGCTTGGGCAGGGGGTTGGGCTGGGTGACCCACAGAGGGCCCTGCCAGCCCCGACCATGCTGGGATTCTGGGATTTTGGGGCCAGCTCGGTGCCGGTGCTGCCCCGGGAGCCCGGCTCGCCTCTGCTGTGGGTGCCCCGAGCCGGTTATCTCCCGTCTGCGGTTTGCCGTGACTCCTTCCCTCGGCCTTGAGCCGCGCCGGGAGCTGCCGGGCCGAGCAGGCAGCCCTGCCCGCGTGCCCTGCCGGACCCCCGCTCCCCCCGGGATCTCCCCCAGGGCTGGATGAGGTGCCTGCCGGAAGACCCAGTGCCTGGGGAGCCCAGAGCCCTCTCGGGTGGGCGCGGGGGCTCAGCATCCTTCCTGCGCCGGAGCACCCACGGAGGGAGGAAAGTCCCTTGCGGGGCCTCCTCCGCACTGGGTGCCTGCGAAGCAGCGCGGTGCCGGGGACCTCGAGCCCTCCCGGCCCTCTCCTGCACGGTTCCCGGGCCAGGGGGGCCTCGCTCGGGGGCTGCCTCCTCCAGGGGGACCCCCGGGGGCTCGGTACCGGGCGTGGGGCAGCGCCTGGGGCTCGGCTGCAGGAGGGGGAGCGTGCGAATGACCCGCGGGGACGGC
Organism: Opisthocomus hoazin; assembly: GCF_030867145.1. NCBI lineage: Eukaryota > Metazoa > Chordata > Aves > Opisthocomiformes > Opisthocomidae > Opisthocomus > Opisthocomus hoazin. The sequence continues at coordinate 2,704,477 of NC_134443.1, forward strand.
GACGAGGATGACTCGGGTGTAACGGGGCCGTTCGGGGGAGCCCCAGCACCCCGGGATGCCTGCTGGCCCCCCCCCCTGACCCCCCCATCCTCTGGCCCAGCTGCAGGCACAGAAGCTGAGGCTGGCACACAGCCGGGGACCCTACTACAGCGGCTCCCTCCCCAACGTCAACCAGATCGGCAGCGGCGTCTCCGACTTCCAGGTGAGCAGCGCCTGTGCAGGGGGGTCTGGGGGGGGCTGCCGCCCTCGGCACCTCGGGGAAGGGGCTCAGGGGCTGCGTCGGGACTCGGGGTGGGCGTCGGGGAGGAGGGTGAGGAGCTGCGGCGCGGGCTGCTGTTGGGGACAGGCGGGGGCGAGGGGGTGGTCTCCTCTCATCCCCTTGCCTGGCCCCGGCTGTGTCCCCTCGGCAGCGTCGGGGCTGTCGTGGGGGGGCTGATCCTGAGCCCCCCACCCTCCCCGCAGGGACCTCTGCACTCCCCGCTGGACTCCACGCGCAGCACCCGGCACCACGGCCTCGTCGAGCGAGTGCAGCGGGACCCGCGCCGGATGATGTCCCCCCTTCGCCGATACGTCCGGCAGATATCCTTCACCCCGTCCCCTCCCGCCCCGGCGGCGCGGCCCACAGCCTGTCCTCCCGCCGCTGCCCCCATCCCAGTGCTCCCAGTGCTCCCAGTGCTCGTCTCCTTGGGATGAGCGGCCGTTAGCCGGCACGCGCTGCCTGCGTTGGGCCCCTCGCTCCGCGTTTGGCCCTTAACGAGCCGCTCACATCGACAGCTCTCCCTACGGCCCGACCTACCTGTCGCCTCCGCCCGAGCCCAGCTGGAGGAGGTAAAGCCCCCCGCGTTGTCTCGCCGCTCCCCGGGCCCGGCTCTGCGGTGAAGCTCACCGGGAGGGTTGGGAAGAGGCCGGCTGGTGGGAGCCCAGCGCCGGGGCGTCCCGGGGGGGATTTACCCGGCGTCCCTGGCCCGTCTGCGGGGGAGAAGCTGGACCCGCGGGGCAGAGAGGAACGCAGGAGTGGGGCTGGGGGGTCTCCCGCCCCGCCGACTGCAGGTGCCACGGGATTTTCCGGGAGGAACGATGTCCTCGTGCCCGAAAGGGCCGGCTCTGGGGCGGCATCCGTCCGCCGCCGCGGCGGGACGAGGGATCGTGCCCGGGGTGAAGCACGGTGGCCGAGCCCCTGCGCGCGGCGGCCCTCGGCCCCGGGGCAGGCGAGGACAGGGCTGGCCAAGCCCGAGCGCGCCCCGAGCGTCGGCTCCGTCGCGGTGAGCTGCGTCGGGCTCAGCGCAGCCCGTTCAGAGGTCGCTGGGGGCTGCTGGGCTTGATTCTCAAGGCTGCCCTTGCTCCGAAGCGCTGTGCTCGGCGCCGCTCTCCTTCCCCGGCCCGAGGCCCATTCCCCCGGGGCGACTCGCTGCCGGCGCTCCGGCCGTGCCCGTGCTGCGGTGCCTGGCTGCGCTCGCGGTGTGCGGCAGCGTGCGGGGCCGTGCGAGCCCCTGCTCTGCCCCAGCTTCGTGTTGTGTCTTGCGCTTTGTCTGCCGCGACGAGCCTCGGCGCTGGTCAGTCCGGAGTGCCAGGGCCGCGGCCTCGTCCCCCGGCACGTCTTTCCCCGTCGCGCCGGGTCCAAGCTGCCGTCCTCCCTCGCCTCCCGGGGCGAAGCCTTGGCTTTTTCCCCAAAAGGAATTGTGTCAGATCCTCCCCGTCGCTCGCAGCGAGCACGGCCACCCTCCGTGCGGGACCTCGGGCTCCCGGGAGCCGTCCCTGCACGTGTCCACAAGGGACAACGGGCACAAACTGGAGCAGAAGAAGCTCCAGCTGAACCCGAAGAAGAACTTCTTCCCTCTGAGGGTGCCGGAGCCCTGGCCCAGGCTGCCCAGGGAGGCTGTGGAGTCTCCTTCTCTGGAGATATTCCAACCCCCTGGACGCGGTGCTGTGCAGCTCTGGGTGACCCTGCTTGGGCAGGGGGTTGGGCTGGGGGATCTCTCCACAGGGCCCTCCCAATCCCCCCCATGCTGGGATTCTGGGATCCCACTGCGAATTCCTCATCCCAGGCCCAGGGGGGTCTTTCATCCCGCTTCCACACAGCTGCTTGTGCTGCGCTCTTGCCCGGCGACGCTTCCCCGGGCGCTGCTGGAGGGCAGAGCGGTCCCTGGCCCCTGGTCCCCCTGTGTTGGGGCGCAGGGACCCTCCAGCCTTGCCCCGGGGACCCCCCGGTGTTGCCCCGGCTGTCACGGCGTTGGCGTTTGGTACCTGGGGGTTTTTGGCCCGGGGAGGTCTGAGCAGCCCCTTCCTCACGGGAACCCCTGGGTTGAAACCACCTCGGCTGCGGTCGCCAGCGGCCGTGGGTTTGGGGGCCTGGGTCCCCGAGGCGCCCATCGCAGCGGTGGCCGGGCCGCGGGCTGAGGCGGGGAGCAGGGTGGGGGTGTCGCGGGTCAGCCCCGACCCGGTGCCGAGGCGTCGGCGCAGATCGTCCTTCTGCCGCCCTCGGCCTCTGCGCTGCTACCCCCCTCCCGTGGGACCGTGCCGCCCCGCGCCCCTCTCCCGTGCCCCCCGAGTAACCCCGCTGTTTCCTTACAAGGACCATGCCCTGGAGTAACTTTCCCATGGAGAAGGGACATTTGTTCCGGCTGCCGTCGGCTCTCAACAGGTGAATGGATTTTTGATTCCCTTTTCTCCCTCTCCGCGTCCCGAAGCCGGGCTCCAGCCCTTCCCCGGGACCCCCAGGGTGGGCACAGCCCTGGCTGTAGCAACTCCAGCCCCCCGAGGAGAAGGGAAGGGGTCTCCAGGCTGCCCCGGCCTCTGAATGGGGGGACCCCGGGGAGGAGGTGGCCCTGGGGTCCCTGTGTGGTCCCGCAGCCACTCTGAGCTCCCCGAGGAGCTGCTGTTGGGGGCTCCTGGAAGCAGGGTGGGGGGTCCCCGGGGCCGTGCTGGCACGGTGCTGGCTCCCAGGGCGAGGTCCTGGCTCTGCCCGCTGCCGCGGCTGCGTGGGCTCACCCCGGAGCAGCCCCGGGGTTCGGGCCACCCGTCGGGAGCCCCGCGAGGTGACAGGGCAGGGGGTTCCCCGTGGGGTCGGAGCCTTGGGGACAGGGGGCAGCTGCCCCCGCCAGCCCCAGAGAGCCGTGGCTTTGCCCCGCAGGGGCTGGGGTGGCTTTGGGGTCGTCCCCTTCCCCGGGCTGGGGCACAGCGGGGGCTCGGCGGGGCGAGCCGGGGCTGGGGGCTGGCTCGGTGCCGGTGCTGCCCGCAGCAGGCCCTGCTCCGTCTCCCTTGGGCCGTGCCGGGGCTCGGTGCCGGCGGCGGGGCCGTGGCCATGCCGCGGGCGGGCGCCCGTCGCTCCCCGGCTGGGCCCCGCGCCGGAGGGGGCTGCGTCCCATGGGCGACGGGGGGAGCTTCCTGCCGCCCGGCTGCGCCGCGGCCGAACAATGTCCCCCTTGTGCGGTCCCAGGACGCGGGACGGCTCGGGCGGCCTTTCCCAGCCCCTCCCTGCGCTCGGCCGCGGCCGACCGACTAATTGGGAGCGCGGCGGGTGGAATAGCCCCGGGTCCTGTGCCCCAGCCCCTCCAGGACCCCCGTGGGAGGCAAAGGGTCCCTGGGGGGGCCCCTCTTGGGGCCCTCGCTGTGGTGGCAGAGCCGTCCCTCGGAGGGCACGGGGCCGCGGCGAGCCCCGGGGTGTCTGGGAGTGCAGGGCGAGGGACCCCGCTCGAGCGTGGCGTGGGGAGGGCTGGCGGGAGGGGACGGGGTCCCTGCAGAGCCCCTTGGCATCGGCCCCCGGGGCTCGCGGCGAGCGTGGGACATGGAGACGGCCGTTGCTCCGGCGTGACCCCCGCCCTGCGCTCCCCTTCCTCCCCCTGCTCCTCGCCTGTTTGCTGCCTGCCCTGGCCCTGCTCTCGCCGCCGTCCCGGGGCCGTGAACGGGGCGGGGGGCGAGCGCCGAGCCCGTTGGGCGATCGCTTTTCCTTCTCCCGTTAGGACGAATTCCGACTCGGCGCTTCACACGAGCGTGATGAACCCCAACCCCCCGGACGCCTACCTGGGCCCCGCGCAGGGCGTCCCGCCGCCCGGCCGCCGCAGCGGTGAGCGGCCCCTCCCGCGGCACCCCGCTTCCCCGCCCCGCCGCCTCGGGACCCCCGCGCCCCTGCCCGGACTCTCGGGGTGGGGGGAACACGCTGCCTGGAGCCCCGTCCCTCCGCGGCCCCCCCTTCCCTCCTTCGGGCCGCTGTCCCCCGTGTCCCCTCTGCTGACGGTCGCCCACTCGCTTGCAGGTTTTCTGGACAGGGACACAGACAGCAACGGTGAGCACGGAGCCGTGTCCCCCCCCTCGTGCTCTGCGCAGCGTCAGGGCAGCGGGCGGGATGGGGGGGCTGTCACGCCCCGCTCACGGCCGGTGGGTGCCCCGGGGGGGGCTGGATGCCGCCCTCCCCGCGCTGACCCGCTGCTCCCCCCTCGCCAGTGTTTGTTTTCCAAGTGCCTCCCATCGAAGAGACCTTCGACGACAACAAGCATTCGCTGAAGCCCTGGGACGCCAAGAAGGTGGGCGCGGGGGAGCGAGGGGTGGCGGGGACGTCACCCCCGCGTCCCCCTGCCCGCGGGGCCCTGCGACGCCCTCGCGCGGCGCCGGGTTCAGCGTCCCGGCCTCGCTTCACTCCTCCTCTGGTTCCGCAGCTCTCGTCGTCCTCGGCCCGACCGCGCTCCTGCGAAGTCCCTGGGATCCAGTGAGTCCCGGGCTGGGCTGGGGGGCACGGCTGGGCTGGGGGGCACGGCTGGGCAGCCCGAGCCCACCGGAGGAGGGGCGGGGGGCCGGGGAGCGGTGTCCCCGCACTGAGCCTCTTGCCCTCTCTCCCCCCAGCGTGTTTCCGTCCCCGGATCAGCCGGCCAACGTCCCCCTCATCCCCTCGGCCCTCAACACGGGCGGCTCCCTCCCCGACCTCACCAACCTGCACTTCCCCTCCCCGCTGCCCACCCCGCTCGACCCGGACGAGACCACCTACCCCAGCCTGAGCGGAGGCAGCAGCACCGGCAACCTGGCCAACACCATGACGCACCTGGGCATCAGCGGTGGCGTGGGCCTGGGGACGGGCTACGACTCGCCAGGTGAGAGCTGGCCCCGCGCCGGGAGACGCCGGAGCCCATGTCCCGGCATGGCCGGACCCGCCGCCGCGCCGCACGGGGCCGGTGCGGGGAGCCGAGAGCGGCCCCTGAGAGTGGTCCCCGCGGCGGGGAGCCGGCTGCGGTGCTCGGTGGCACTGGTGTCACGGAGCCGGCCGCGGCACAGATCGGGCGGTCCCAGCCTGGGACGAAGATGCCGCGGCCTGGGAGCGGGGTGGGGAGAGCCGGGGGGTCCGACAGCAGCGGGGGGTCCCGCGGAGGTGTGGGGTGGCAGCGCCGACGGGGAGCCTGCCGCCCGCCCCGTGCCGAGCCCCGCGCCGCGGCCGGCCCCGCTGTGTGTCTGTGTTCCCATCTGTGTCTCCATCGTTCCGGTCACCTCCGTCACCTTCCATCCCGCCCGGAGCAGACGGGGAGCCCCAGCCCGGCCCGGGGGGCAGAGCGTGGGGCGATGCCGTGGGTAACGGTGCTGTCTCTTCTTTTTTGTCCCCACAGGACTTTCCTCACCTATGCAGAGCTCCCTGAGTAACCCGTCCCTGCAGTCCTCGCTTAGCAACCCCAACCTCCAGGCCTCCCTGCGCAGCCCCTCGCTCCAGTCCTCCCTCAGCAACCCCTCGCTCCAGTCCTCCCAGAGCAGCTCCTCCATCCCTTCCTCGCTCTCCAACCAGTCCCTGCCCTCCTCCCTCTCCTCCTCGCTCTCCAACCCCTCGCTCCCCACGTCCCCCCGCAGCCAGCCCATGCAGTCCTCCCCCAGCAACCCCAGCCTGCCCTCCGGCCTGAGCGGCTCTTCCTTCGCCCCGCTGGTGCAGGCGTCCGTAGCCACCTCGCCCCGCCGACGGGTCCCGCTCAGCCCCCTCACCCTCCCCATGGGTGGCGACTCCAGAAGGCAGCACCCCAAACAGTTCTCACCAACAATGCCACCCACATTGTCCTCCATCACCCAGGTATGCATGGTCCATCGCCCGCGCCGGCCCCCGCGCCGCGCGCTCGCCTCCGTCTCCTCCTCCCTCCACTGCTCTGTCTCGTGTCCATCCTCATCTCAGCCTCATGCCAGGGAAGCCCCTCGTGTCCCCCCCTCCCCAGCCCGGCCAGCGGACCCCTCCCCGGCGGGAGGGAGCTCTGCGGGGGGACGGGGACGCGGCGTGTCCCGGCCGGGGCTCCCCCACCCCGGGTTCCCGCTCCGGCCCGCGGCGGGTGCTGGGTGCAGGGTTTTGGCGCTGGTGCGGGGGGTGGGGGGCTGAATTTCAGCGGGGGGGTCTCCCGGATTGCCGGGGTCTCCCCGGTGCCGGGGGACGCACCGGGGGCTGGCAGAGACGCTCCCCGTCCCCGCAGAGACGGGGCACCGAGCAGAGGGGCCGGATCCTGGCGGGCGCTGGGACGGGTCCGGGCTGACCCCCCCCTCTCCGCTCTCTCCGCAGGGCGTCCCCCTGGACACCAGCAAGCTGCCGGCCGACCAGCGGCTCCCGCCGTACCCCTATGGCCAGCCCGGCCTGCTCCTGCAGTCCCAGCCCGGCCAGAAAGCCCTGCACCAGCCCGGGCAGCCCCCCCCGCCGCCGGCCTTGCCCCCCGCCGCGCCGCCGCGACCCCCGGCACCGGCGAGCGGGGCCGCGCAGCGCCCGTTTGCCCCCCAGTACCAGCCTAACGCCGCCCTGCCGCCGCCGGGACCGCCGCTGAGCGACTTCGGCTTGGGCAGCGTGAGTGCCACGGGGACCCTTGGGTGGGGTGGGGGGGGGCACAGTGGGGGTTTTTGCCCCCCCCCCCTCCGTCACCCGCCTCTCCCCGCAGTTCGAGCAGTTCGGGATGGGGGAGAGCCCCACCGGGAACAGCGGGGGCTTCCCCGAGGAGCTGGGGTCGCTGAGCTACCCCCCCGCCGAGGCCACCTACGACCCCCCCGTCCTCAACCGCCAGACCCTGAGCAACTGCGGCCGCCACGGCCCCGGCCCCGTCCCCAACATCGTCCTCACAGGTGGGTGGGCAGCGGCAGCCCCCGCCGCGGGGCGCGGGGTTCGAGGGGGGGGGGGGTGCTGAGGCCTGACCCCCACCCCCCCCCCTCGCCGTTAGGCGATTCTCCCCCCGGCATCTCGAAGGAGATCGCGACGGCGCTGGCCGGCGTGCCGGGCTTCGAGGTGGAGGCGGCGGCGCTGGGGCTGGAGGACGAGCTGAGGATCGAGCCCCTCAGCCTGGACGGGCTGACCATGCTGAGCGACCCCTACGCGCTGCTCACCGACCCGGCCGTCGAGGACTCCTTCCGCACCGACCGCCTGCAGTGAGGGGCCGGGGGGGGGGCTCCGACAGCACCCCCCGGCCCCCTCCCCCCACCATTTCCCCCGCCACCTCTCTTTTTCCATGAATTCCCCCCAAAAAAACGGTGGGGCCAGCGCCGGCTCTCCCAGAGCCGGTGGGAAAGCGGGGGGGGGGACGTGAGCCAGGCGCTCTCCGGCCCCCCCCGCCCCCCAAACTCCCGTCCCCCCGGGGCGGCTGTACATAACCCTGTAGGTAGAGACCCCCGGGGGGGGGAGATGGGGCCACGGAGGTGGGGGGGGCCGCTTCTGTTTTTATTTTATTTTTTTTTCTGGCTAATCATTACGTTTAAGGAGAAACCCCGCTCTCCCCCCGCCAGCTGCGCCCCGTATGTACCCCCAGCCCCCCCCCACCTGACCCAGCTGCCGGGGACGTGTCGAAAGCACTTGTAACTTTGCCCCCTCCCCATGCCGGGGGGAGCGCGGGGGCCCCGTCCGCGGGCGGGGGGACCTGGGGCCCCAGGACCCGCGTTTCCCCCCCACCCACCCAGGAGGGAGCCAGAGTGATTTATTATTATTATTATTTTTTAAAATATATTATATGTTAATTAAATGCTCCCTGTGATGGCGTGTAGCTGATTCGGGGGGGGGGCACACAGAGACCCAGCTCCCGGGCCTCCCCGGGGGGCTGTGGGGGACACAGAGGGGCTTCGGCTGCTCCAGGCCCCCCCACCCGGCCAGGTCCTTAGGTCTGGGGTCGCTGACTGGGGGGGTGATGGGGGGTGGGGCCACAGGGAACTTTGGGGGGGGGGAGGTGCTTGAAGTTCTTTGGGGTGCAGGGGGGGGGATTCCTGGGGGGTGCTGGGAGGAGTCCTGGGGGGGTTCTGGCCGTTTCTGGGGGTGCTGGGGGGGGTCCTGGCAGCTTCTGGGGGTGCTGCCGGGGGTCCTGGGGGGTTCTGCCCGTTTCTGGGAGTGCTGGGGGGGTGCTGGGGGGGGTCCTGGCCGTTTCTGGGAGGGCTGGGGGGGTCGTGGCAGCTTCTGGGGGTTCTGGGAGGGGTTCTGGGGGGTTCTGGCCGTTTCTGGGGGTGCTGGGGGGGTCCCAGGGGGTTCCTGGCAGCTCCGGGGGGGTCCTGGTGCCCCGCGGCGGGTGCAGAGTCCTCCCGGGCGCCAGGGGCCGCTGTCGGCGGCGGCGGGGCCGGGCGGGCGCGCGGTAGCGGCCCGGTGGAGCCCAGCGGCGCGGCCCGGCCCGGCCCGGCCCGCAGGTACCGGCGGGGGGGGGCGGGGGGGACCGGGGGGCTGCTCGGGGCCGGGGTCTGGCTGGCTGCAGGGCCTGCGGCGGCTGTGGGGCCTGGGCCGGGTGTAGGCCCTGTGGGGCCGGGTGCGGGGCCTGGGCCGGGTGTAGGCCCTGTGGGGCCGGGTGTGGGGCCCGGGCCTGCCGTAGGCCCTGTGGGGCCGGGTGCGGGGCTAGGTGCGGGGCCTGGGCCTGCCGCAGGCCCTGTGGGGGCGGCCGTGCCCGTGGGGAGCGCAGGGGTGGCTGCGTGGCCAGACTGACGGTTCCTGACCCCCCCCCCCCGTTTCCCCCCCAGGGTTTCCAGCCCGAGGCGGGGCCGAGGCGTGGGGCCCGTGGGCTGTGCCGCAGCCTCGCCGGCCCCGTGGGACGCGGGGAGCCGCGGGGCAGCGGGACGGGGTCGCCGGGTGTCGTGGGGCTGGCGGGGACGTGCTGCTGGCTGGGGACCCCCGGTGCTCCCCTGCCCCGTTGCCAGAGGTCGGAGCCTGGCCCGGGGCACGGCGGGGGGGGGTCCTGGGGGGTCCCGTCCCCCCGCAGTCGCTGCTTCCCCTTCGGCAGCCCCGCAGCGGGGCCGGTTCCTGCTCCCACTGCAGCTGGGGACACCAGGGGAGACCGTGGGGACGTGAGGGTGGGGACGGGGAGCCGTCACCCAGGACCCCACCATGTCCTCAGTGGGGTGCCCCATGGCAGGGGACACAGAGTGGCCGTGGGGACCCCCCCGCGCTGGTTTCCCCCCACCCGAGGTGGGTGGCAGGAAGCTGACCCAGGAGCTGGGGCTGCGGCTCGGTGCCTTGGCCGTCACCATGTGGCACTGGGCTAAAACCAGCCCGGGGGGCCACTCGAGGGGCCGGGGGTCCCAGGGTCCCCGGCGTGGGGACGGAGCGAGGCTCCAGCTGCTGCCGTGGCCCCGTCTCTGGCACGGCCGCAGCGAGGTGCGAGCCCCCTGCTTGAGGGGGTTTCCCCCCTGGGGTCGCGGGACCACCATGATGGCCCTGCTTGGGGTCTCTGTGTCCGGCGCTGGGACTGCTTTGGCCCCCCCCCCCCCACCTGGTGCGGCGGAGGCAGGGCCAGCGTCGCGCCCCGGTGCCCCGTGGAGGGGGGTGACGGCCGCGGGGGGGTGACGTGGGTGTTCGTGGCCTCGTCGCCCGTTTCCTTCCCCTTTCCAGCCCGCCCCGCGCAGCTCTTGAGTGGCCTCCGCGGACCCCTCCTGCGGCGCCCGGGCAAGCTGGGGGTGCTGGGGATGGGGAGGGGGTGCCTGGAGGGCAGAGGGGCTGGCTGTGGGCCAGGGGTGCAGCCACTGAGCCGAGGGGGCCGCGCCGCGGGGTGGGGGTCCTGTCCCACAGGCACTACCTGAGGGGGTCTCCCCCGCAGCCGCTGCGCTCGGAGCGGGGTGCTGCCTCCCACCCGACGCCATGGGGGTCCCCATCGCATCGCCCCGTGCTCCGTGGCGTGACCGGAAGCCTCCTCCCTTCCTGTCCCTGGTGCTTTCGCCCCGTCAGCTCTGCCGTGGGGCACCCCACGCTGCCAGCCCGCCACGAGGACGGAGCTCTCCCTGCCGTGGGGACGGCCGGTCCGTGCTGGGGCTGGGGTGTCACCTGTCCCGCTGTCCGTCCCCCCCCTCCAGATGCCGTGAGCCATGTCGGACGAGAAGCCCCCGCAGCTGGTGGACTACTTCGTGGTGGCCGGCCTGACGGACGCCTCGCGGCCGCTGGAGGAGGAAACCCAGCAGCACCGCCCGGCGCGCCCCAGCGAGCCCATCACCGACGTGGCCGTCATCATCCGCTCGCAGGGCGAGGAGGTGCCCCACGGCTTCACCTGCATCGAGACCACCACCTCGGGCCACCCCGTCGACCTCAACGCCGGGCTGCTCAACAACCCCCAGATGTTCATCTGCTACAAGCGGGGCCGGGACAAGCCCCCCCTCATCGAGCTGGGGTGAGTCCCACGAATCGGGGCTGGGGGGGGGGGCTCACCGGGGGTCCCCCTCACCCCTCTGCTCGGCCCAGGGTGCACTACGAGGGCAAGGACCGCCCGAAGCCGGGCTATAAGATCCTGGACACGACGCCCTACAGCCGCTCGGCCAACCTCAATTCGGGGGGGCCGGGACACCAACGCACCTTCCTGACGTACCGGCGGGCGGCCGAGCCCCACGGCCACAACACGCTGGGGGTCACCGACATCTGCCTCGTCATGCCCAGCAAGGGCGAGAGCCCGCCCCACACCTTCTGCCGGGTGGACAAGAACCTCAACACCAGCATGGTGGGTGCTGCGGCCCCCCCCCCCTGCCTCGCCGCTGCTGGGATGTCCCCGCTGCCGTCCAGCCCACGCTGACCCCCCCCTCCGCTCCCTCGTTGCAGTGGGGCCCTGCGCTGTTCCTGTGCTACAAGATTGCCATGGCCAAGGCCAACACGCTGGTCTACGAAGCAGGTGGGGGTCTCTCGTGGTGGCTGAGGGGGGTCCACGCGCTGTGGGTTCTCCTTGGACGGCTGCCGGGCGCCCACCCAGTTGCTCCCTCCCTCCTCCTCCTCAGCTGGATGGGGGAAACGAGAAGGTGAGGCTCATCCTTCCGTCTGTCTGTCCGTCCAGGGCTGCTGGGACGCTACCCCGAGCAGGACAGCGAGTCCTTCCCCCTGCCCGAGTCGGTGCCCGTCTTCTGCCTGCCCATGGGGGCCACCATCGAGAGCTGGCCGGCCGACACCAAGTACCCGCTGCCCGTCTTCTCCACCTTCGTGCTGACCGGCGCCTCGGGCGACAAGGCAGGCCGGGGCGGGGGGCCGGAGACAGCGGCGGTGGCGGGGGGGGGGGGGCAATCCTGCCCTGACCACCCGCCCCACGCAGGTGTACGGCGCAGCCATCCAGTTCCACGAGGCGTTTCCCCGGGAGCGGCTGTCGGAGAAGCAGAGCCTGCGGCTGGGGCTGCTGAGCGTGGTGGACCGACGGCCCGTGGCCGGCCGCTCGCTGCAGACCCGCAAGAGCATCTGCGTCCTCTCCCACTGGCCCTTCTTCGACGTCTTCCGCAAGTTCCTGATGTTCATCTACCGCTACTCCATCTCGGGGCCCCACGTGCTGCCCCTGGAGACGTGAGCGCCGGGCGGGGGGAGGTTTGGGGGGGCGAGGGGGTGACCCCCGCCGCCTCCCCCCGCCGACGGGCCCCTCTCCCCGCAGGCACATCTCGCACTTCATGCACAACGTCCCCTTCCCGTCCCCGCAGCGGCCGCGCATCCTGGTGCAGGTGAGTCGTCGCGTGTCCCCTCGGCCGTCCCCGTTCTGCCTCCCCCCAGCCCACCGCGTCCCCCTGTGTCCCCAGATGTCCCCGTACGACAACCTGCTGCTCTGCCGGCCCGTGTCCTCCCCGCTGCCGCTCAGGTAGGGATGGCCGTGGGGCGCGGGGACAGGCGGGGGGCCGTGGGGCGGCCGAGTGACGTCCCCCCGCGCTGCAGCGGCGCCAGCTTCCTGACGCTGCTGCAGAACCTGGGCCCCGACAACGCGGTGGCCCTGCTGGTGGCCGTGCTGACCGAGCAGAAGCTGCTCATCCACTCCCTGCGCCCCGACGTCCTGACCAGCGTGGGCGAAGCCCTGGTGGCGGTGAGTGCCGGGGAGGGGACGCGCCGCCGCGCTGGGGACCCCCTGGCGCTGCTGGGGACCCCCCCCCCCGGCCCCGCGGTGCTGACCACCCTCGTCCTGTCCCCAGATGATCTTCCCCCTGCGCTGGCAGTGCCCCTACATCCCGCTGTGCCCGCTGGCGCTGGCTGACGTGCTGTGTGCCCCCGTGCCCTTCATTGTAGGCATCCACTCCAGCTACTTCGACCTCTACGAGCCCCCCCACGACGTCATCTTCGTCGACCTGGACACCAACACCATCTTCCAGTGAGTGGCTCCCGGTTCTCGGCTGTGGCGGGTGGGCTTCGCCGGCCGGGCGCTGCCTGGAGGGGTGCCAGGGGTCCGCCGACCGCCCTCCCCTCGTCCCTTTGTGTGTCCCCCCCCCCAGAAGCGAGGAACGCAAGCTGCTGTCCCCGCGCTCCCTGCCCCGCCGGCCCTGCAAGGTGCTGCTGGCCTCGCTGCACAGCCTCTCCCAGCAGCTGGACGAGAGTGAGTGGGGGTCCGGGAGGGCCCCCCCGCAGCCGCCCGCGCCCCCCGGCCTGACGTCCCCCCGCCGTGTTTTCGCAGTGTACAGCGGGCCGGGGGAGGACGCGTCGCTGGAGCTGCTGCTGAGCGACGCGGCGGCGGCGCGGGGTCGGCGGGCGCAGCTGGAGCTGGAGGCGCGGGCGGCCTTCCTGCGGTTCATGGCCTGCGCGCTGCGGGGTTACCGCTCCTTCCTGCGCCCCATCGCCCTGGCGCCCGCCCCGGCCGGCCGCGACGCCGGCAGCCTCTTCGCCCTGCAGGGTGGGTGACGGGGAGGGTGACCGCGGAGGGGGCTCCGCTGGGTGTAACCCCCCCGTCCTGTCCTGTCCCGTCCCCGCAGGGTTCCTCAAGTCCCGGGAGCGGGCGTACCACCGGTTTTACGGGCAGCTGCTGCGCACCCAGCTCTTCACCCAGTTCATCGAGGACTGCTCCTTCGCCAGCGACCGCGACCCCTGCCTGGAGTTTTTCGACACCTGCGTGGATAAGGTGGGTCCTGCCGGCTCCACGCCGCGTCCCTGTGCGTGTCCCCCCCGTCCGGTGACCCCCACGCCCCCTCCCCAGGTGCAGGCGGAGCTGGAGAAGCCAGAGGACGCCCCGCTGATGGAGCTGGACGACCCCCGCGGCGGGGAGCACACCGTCTTCATCACCCCCCCCGAGCAGCCGGCGGGGCCTGATGGCGCCGAGCTGCCAGCGCGGTACCGGTGAGACCCCCCCCTCCTCGCCCCCCCCAGCCCCGCGCTCCCCGGGGCCCCCCGCCTCAGGCTCCGCTCCCCCCGCTCCCCAGCTACGACGGGTTCCCCACCCTGCGCCCCGAGCTGCTGGAGCCCCCCCGGGACCCGCTGGTGGCCCAGCTGTGCCAGGCCAGGAGCAGCGCGCCCAGCAGCCCGGCGCCGCGCCGGACCAAGCAGGTGAGCCAGCGGTGCGGCGAGCTGCCCGGGCCTCAGCGGGGACGGGATGGCGAGGGGCGCAGGATGCCGGCTGCCCCCCTCCCCAGCTCCCTCCTCTTCCTCCCCTGGTCCCCAGGAGATGAAGGTGGCCCAGCGCGTGGCCCAGAAGTACTCCTCGGTGCCCGACATGTGGGCCAAGTGCCTGCTGGGGCACTGCTATGGGCTCTGGTTCCTCTACCTGCCCACCCACGTCCGCGCCGCCCCGGCCAAGCTGCGGGCGCTCCAGCTGGCCTACGACGTCCTGCGCAAGATGGAGGCTCACAAAGTGGTGCTGCCGGACGAGGTCGGTGGCCTTTGGGGCTGGGGGGGAAGCTGGGGTCCCCGGCCACCCCTGATTGCCCGTGTTGCCCCCCCCCCCAGGTCTGCTACCGCATCCTGATGCAGCTCTGCGGGCAGTACGGGGAGCCGGTGCTCTCGGTGCGGGTGCTGCTGGAGATGAAGCGCGCCGGCATCGTGCCCAACACCGTCACCTACGGCTACTACAACAAGGTGACGGGGTGGGGGGGGACACGGCGGGGCTGGGAGGGGGGGTCCGCGCTGGTGCCTGACCCCGTGCCCCCTCCTCGCAGGCGGTGCTGGAGAGCAAATGGCCGGCGGGCACCCAGAGCGGGCGCCTGCGCTGGGCCAAGCTCCGCAACGTGGTGCTGGGGGCTGCCCAGTTTCGGCAGCCCCTGCGGCAGCGGGAACGCCGCGCCGCCGCCGCCGCCCCCCCAGGTAGGTAGGGATGGGGTGGGGGGCCGGGGGGGCCGTCGTCACCCCGCTGACAGCCCCCTCGTCCCCTCCCGCAGATGGCCGAGCCCCCCCGCCGCCCCGTCCCAGCCTGCAGCGGCAGACGACCTGGGCCGGGCGCAGCCTGCGGGACCCCCCCCCGGCCCCCCGGCTGGTGAAGAGCGGCAGCCTCAGCTTCCCCGGCAGCACCCACGGTGAGGGGGGCCGGGGCGGGCTGGGGGAGCCCCCCACGATCCGCCCCCCACCTCTCCCCGCAGCCCTGGACCCGCTGCCCCCCCGGCTGCGGGGTCCCCCCGGCTCGGCCGACGGGAGCCTGTCGGACGTCAGCTTCGCCACGGACGAGAGCGACCGGGCGGACGAGGGGCCGGCGGCGGGCACGCCGCGGCGGGGGCTGGCTGCCAAGCTGCAGCAGCTCTTGTCCCCGGGCAAGCGGCCCTCGCTCCGGCCGGCCGCCAGCGCCGAGCTCCCCACCGGCCCCCGGGACGCCGCTGCCCGCCCGCGCCGGGGGTCCGAGCAGCGGGACGGGGAGCCCCCGCCGCGCCGCAGCCCCGCCGAGACCCTGCTGCGCCCACGGGAACGCCCCGAATCCACCGCCTCCGAGGTACCCGGCTGCTCCCCGCGGGCTGTGGCCGTCAGTCTGTCCGTCCGCCCCCGCTGACGGCGTCTGTCCCCCCAGAGCTCGGTCTCGCTGGGCAGCGAGCTGGACCTGTCGGACACATCGGTGGGCAGCGCCGGCGTCCCCAAGTCCTCCGAGCCGCCGGCCGACGGGGCAGCCGGGCAGGAGCCGCCCGCCGTGGAGGTGAGGCGGGGTGGGGGGTCCCGTCCTGCGGCCCCCTGCGCTCTGCCGGCGGGGCTGACGCGGTGGCCGCCATCGGGCAGGTCCTGCTGTCCAGCTGCTCACGGTGCCAGGGCTGTGGCGCGCTGGTCTACGACGAGGAGGTGATGGCCGGCTGGACCTCCGATGACTCCAACCTCAACACCACCTGCCCCTTCTGCGGCCGCTCCTTCGTCCCCTTCCTCAGCATCGAGATCCAGGACTTCCAGCTGCCCCCCAGGTGGGACCCCCGTGTCCTCTGGGGGGAACCCTCATGGCCCCATCCTCCCCGGTGTCCCCAGCCCCCCTCTTTGCTGCCCGCTGGTGTCCCCTGTCCTGTCCTCAGGGCAAAACCTGATGTCCCAAGTGCTCTCTGGTGTCCCCAAGTGTCCCCAGCACCCTTCTTTGCTGCCCGTTGGTGTCCCCTGTCCTGTCCTCAGGGAAAAACCTGATGTCCCAAGTGCTCTCTGGTGTCCCCAGTGTCCCCAATCCCCCTCCTCGCTGCCCACCGGTGTCCCGCATCCTTCCAGCCCTGGGGGAACCCCTAATGCCCACACCTCCCGGTGTCCCCAAACCCTGCTGTCCACCCCCCCCATCCTTCCACCCTCCAGGGAAATCCCTGACGTCCCGCGTCCTCCCTGTTGCCCCCCGCTTTCCCTAACCCCCCCCCTTTGCCCCGCAGCTCCGCCGAGGACGGCTCCCTCCCTCCTCCCGCCGCGCAGGGACCGGTGCTCAGCGACCGCCGCCGCTGCCTGGCCCTGGATGAGGCCGAGCCCGAGCTCTGCAACGGCTGCGCGGACGCGGCGGTACGGTGTGGGGCGCGGCGAGGGGAGACAACCGTCCCCCGAAGCTGGGGGGCGGGGGGGGCCCAGTGTCCCAGCGGGGTGCGTCCCCCTCTCCCGCAGGTCCCACGGCGGTCGGAACGGGTGGCTTTCGCCTACTTGAGCCCTTTGGTGCTGCGGAAAGAGCTGGAAAGTTTGGTGGAGAACGAAGGCGGGGAGCTGCTGGCGCAGGCGGAGCTGGTGGACAGCCACCCCATCATCTACTGGAACCTCGTCTGGTACTTCCAGCGCCTGGGGCTGCCCAGCAACCTGCCCCGCCTGCTGCTGGGCTCCCGGCACGTCGCCTCGGCCCCACAGGTGAGGCGGGGGGCTCGGGGGGGGGCTGGGGGGGCCGCCAGCCCGGTGCCCACCTCCCGTGTCCCGCAGGCGCAGCCCCCCGACTCCCCGCGCGTGCGCGTGCGGCTGCTCTGGGACGTGCTGGCCCCCGAGCCCGATGGCTGCCCCCCGCTTTACGTCCTCTGGCGGCTTCACAGTGAGTGGGGAGGGGGCAGCCGCCGCGGCGGGATGGCGCCCAGCCCCCCCGGCCCTCCCCGATCCTGTCCCCGACCCCCAGGTCACGTCCCCACCCGGCTGCGGTCCTGGCGGCCCCACGGCCACCCCTTCTCGCTGGCCTTCCTCGAGGCCGTGCTGAGCCACGTCGGGCTGAGCGAGGTGCACAAAGCCATCGCCCTCTTCCTCGAGACGCTGGCGGGCCCGGGCGGCCCCCAGCACCTGCAGAGGTAGGGCTGGGACCCCCAGACCCCCCCCCCCCGGACCCCCAGACCCTCCCCACGTCACCGCTCTGCCTCCCCAGGAGCATCTACCGGGAAATCCTCTTCCTCACGCTGGCAGCGCTGGGCAGGGACCACATGGACATCGGTACGGGGGGCTGGGGGGGCACTGGGAGGGACTGGGGGGGGGCTGGGGGTCCCGCTGACGGCCGTTGCGCCTGTCCCCCCCCCTTCCCTCCTCGCAGCCGCCTTCGACAAGAAGTACAAGTCGGCCTACGCCAAGCTGGCGGGGAGCCTGGGCAAGGAGGAGCTGCGGCGGCGGCGGGCGCAGCCCCCCAGCTCCAAAGCCCTCGACTGCCGCAAGAGCTTCGGGGCCACCCTCGAGTGCTAGAGGTGCCCCCCACCCCCCCCTCAGCGTGTGTCCCCCCCCCCCTCGGCGACACGGAACCAGGGGGTCCCAGGCCAGCCCCCCCACACTCCGCACCATGAAGGGTTTTATATGTCAGTGTTAATAGATTTTTATTTATTTATTCCCCCTCCCCTCCTCGCTTGTGCTGCGGGGGCCGGGCTCTGCGCATCCCCCCCCCCCACCCCGTGCCCGGGGGGGGTCTGGGGGGGGTTCGGGGGCCGCCCCCCCCTCCTCGCACTGTGCAATAGGAGCCCCCGCCCCGGGGCTCTGTAAATAAAAGCCGCTGCGGTATTTTCCCTGCTGCCTCCCCCGGCGCCTTCTTGGGGGGCGGTGAGGGGGAGCGGGACCCCCCCACCCCGCCCCGCCCGTACTCGGGGACCCCCCCTCCCCGGCTCGGGGACCCCCGGGGTGTCGGCGGGAACCCCCTGTCCACCCGGGCTCGGGGACCCCCGGGGTGTCGGCGGCGCCATGACACCATCGGGGGGGGGGGGGGGGGGGGAAGAGGTGCCAGAGCGTTGGCCCGCGGCCGCCATCTTGGGGCCTGGCGGAGGCCTCGGGGCTGGTGCTAGGCCTGCTCGGCGCCGGGGCCCTGCCCGCGGACGGGGACCCCGGGGGGGGGGGGGGGGGGGTGCCCGCTACCGGGCCCCGCCCGCGACGGCGTCGCGCCGGGCCACGTGCAGGCCGGTACCGGGCGCCACGTGGGCCGGGCGCGGGTCGGCTACGGCGGCCGTCTTGGGCCCAACCTCCCCCGCTCAGCGGCGCGGGGCGGGGCGGGGGGGGTTTTGCCCGCCGACACCGCGCGCGGCCCGGCGGTACCCGGATGTCCAGGCTCGGGGACCCATTAAAGGCGCCCCGCGGGGAAGCCCGGCGGCTTCCCATTGGCGGAGCTGCGCGCCAATCTTCGCCTTAGCCCGCCAGTCAGAGGTGGGAGGCGGGCCCGGCGAGAAGACCGTCGGATTCGGTTGCCGGAGCACCACGTCCGTCGTCGCGCCGCACCAATGGGCGTCGCGCCTGGGGTCGGGAGGCGGGGCTAGATCCGCGGGGCCGCTGCCCAATCAGCGGCATTGTTTGTGGTGGTGCCGGCTGCGCTCCGGGGCGGCTGGTGGCTGCGGCGCCGCGTCCGCTCCGCCCGCCCGGCCCCGGCCCGGCCCCGGCCCGGCCCCGGCTCGGCCCCAGGGCCCCCCCCGGCCCCCCCCGGCCCCCAGGGCCGCGCCCCCCGAGCCAGGTGAGGGCCGCGGGCGCGGGGGGGGCCGGGCCCGGCGGCGGCGGCGGCGGCGCGGCGGGGGGGGGCGGTCAAGGCCTAAGGGCTGAGGCGGGGGACAAGGCCCAAAGGCTGGGGGGGGGGGGCAGCGCCTGTGGGGCTTGGGGCGTTCTGCGGAGGGGGCAGAGCCCTGGGCGGGGGGCAGAGCCCTGGGTTGGGGGGGCAGGCGCTGGCCCGGCCCTCGGGAACGGGCGGGGGCCGGGGATCCCCCGCGGGGGTGCGGGGTGTTGGCCCTTCCCCCGCGGCCGCTCCGTGCCCGGCTGGGGGGCCGGGGCGGGGCCGGGGGAAGCGGGGTGCGGGCGCTGCCTGGCTCCGGGCCTGGCGTGCGTGGGGGGGTCCCCGGAGGCGACGGAGCGGGGCGGGAGCAGCCGCCTCCCCGCGCGCCTGGGGGGGGGTCGGGGGAGATTGGGGGGGTGAGGGTCCGTCCCCTCCCCGGACCCCGTCCTCTCCCGGCGGATTGGGGCTGGGAGCTGGGTTACCCCCGCTTCGTGGGGAGCCCTGCGAGCGATGCGGCGATGGAGCCCTCCGCGATCGGGGGCTCGGGGCTGGCAGCCCCCCCTCCCCCCCCCGCCCGGGGGGACACCCCCTTTGTTCCCTCCTCTCCGGCCGTGGATTCCCGTTTCCCTCGGCGACTGATTCCCCTTACTGTCGCCGCCGCGGCGTTTCCCCGCTCCCTCGCTGGGCAGGCGCTGGGAACCGGTCGTTGCCCGTCCCTGCCTCGCTCTGCCGCCGGTTGGGAAACCAGGTTTTCTGCCCTGCGGGATTCTGCCTCCTTCCCCCCCTCCCCGGGCGTTTTCCCGGCGCTGCTTCCCCACGTCAGAACCGGGAGAGGGGCAGCCGGGTAAACTTTCGCATCTCTGCTTTAACGTGGAGCGGAGAGTCCGGCAGCTGCTTCCCCTGTCCGTGCCGGCAGCCCTGCCCGCGCCCCTTCCCCCTGTGCCGGGGGGATCGGGGCGTGGGGGGAGCACAGGCCCTCCCTCCCTCAGCCTCTGGGAAGCCGGGTGGCACGGTTCCGCTCCCCTCCGCTCAGTTTCCTGAAAGAAGGGTGTTTGAGGCGTTTAAAAACGCTCTCCCTTCCCCTCTGGAAAGAAGGGTCGACGTGATGGCGGGGGGTGCTCTGCCAGGAAGGGAGGAGGAGGAGGTTTGGGCAAGCGGAGGGTAGCTGAACGCAAGCAGGAAGAGCGACAGCGTATGGATGCGATCGTATCGATTCGCTTTAGCTGCGTTGCCTTCTTTGCCTTCTGTTTGCTGAAATCACCCCCTGAAAAGGGAGGGTTTGGGGTTTTTTTTGCTTTTTTTTTTTTTTTTTGAGCCTGCCTCGGCTGCTGACAGGCTGGAGGAGGGGGGGGGGCGAGCCCGCGGGGAACGGCGTCCTTCTGGAAGAAGGTGTGGGAGGTTTTGACTCTGCATTTCTCGGTGTTCTTTGGCGGGGGGTTGGGGGAGGATTGCAACAAGAGGCGGTTCGAGCGGCCGGGGGTTTGGAAAGATCGTGCGTGGTTGGCGACCGGCGAGGAGCTTCTTGCCGAGGGTCTGAGCCGGCTGGGTGTGCGCAGGAGCCCCCTGCCCCTCGGAACGCCGGGGCTCTGCTCTGCCCCCTCGCTGGGTTGGAAACGCGCCCTGGTGTTCCCGTCACCGGGCGCAAACGCGATTTCGGCTCCCGTGGGGGCTCGGCGTGAAGCGACGCCGTCACCACGTGTGTGCCGTGGCCGAACCGGGGTTCGCGTCCCCTCGGACGGGCGTCTGCGGGCTTCCCCCCGGGAGCGTGCCTGGAATTTGTTGCATTCCTGGTTCTCCTGGGCACATCGGAGCTGCCGACGGCGCGGCGGCGGCAAACAGCCCCGTCTCGGCGCCGGTGACCTGGTTTCCGAGCCGTGAAGATCTTCGGCGCGAGGTGCGACCTTCGCTTTGGCGCTTTTCCTGGTCACGAGGCCGCGTGAAACCGAATGTGACGTGCGGCTGACAGGGAGCATCCATCTTTGCAGCGCTGCGGTTTGCCCGTGCCGAGGGCGGCCTGGCTTCCCCTTCCGAAGGCGAGCGGGCTCCCGCCGGCCGCGGCGCCTGGCTCTGATCGGAGCATCCCGGTCCCTGCTGTGCTCCCGGCTGCGGGGCTGGGGCTCGCCGCCTCCTTGCAGATGTTCCCGGGAGGGGGAGAGCAGAAATATCTACTCGGCAGAGTTCATTAAGCTGAAGATGCTCTTGAAAGTGTCTTTCCTGCCAATGTTTTCTTCCGAGAGAGCGGCGCGGGGCGCGTGAGGAGCCGCTCGGAAGATGCGGGGGGCTTTGGGCGAGAGGAGCTTCCCGGAGTCGTTCACCGAGCCGCCCTCAGCACTCGCTGCTCCCTTCAGTATTTGGGGAAAAACAATCAGTGAAACTTTTTTTTTAAAAAAGAAATATTTATTTCCCTGTTAATTGACAGTTCTCTGTGCTTCGTTCTCTCCCCCCAACTACAAACTGCTTGTTGGACCCTGATCTCGCAGGGGGTTGGGGGCTGCGGCCGCGCGTACCCGAGAAGTCGCCCCTTTTCGGGAGCCGGCTGGGGGGCCCCGCTCGTCCCGGCTCGGAAGGAGCCCTGCCGCACCGCTCGCTCGGGAGAACCGTGAATTTTTAAAACGTTTTGGCAATAACAAGAACTAGGGATGGGGGGGGGGGGAAAAAAACCCCACAACAAAAAAACCAGAAAAAAACCCTGTGTTTTTTACAATGCAAAGTGTGAGCCCACGGAGAGCGACTTTTTATTTTGCAAAGGGGCATTTTCTCCGGGCGGCGTTGAACGCTGCCGGTGTGCGAGCGCCGAACGCGCCGCTCTGCGTCGCGGTGGTGCCGAGGCACGACAGCAAAATGTTTCTGGTTTTAAAGGAGAAAAAAAAAAAGGAAAAGTGATTGGCCGTAAATCCAGCCCCGGTGTAAAGCTGCCCACCTCGCGCGCGGACAGGCCGCCTGTCAGGCCGTGCCGCGTGCCGCTGCGGTTTTACGGTGTTGGATCGACCGCTGGAAGATGGAGAAGAAACTTAATGCCGAGCCGCCGTGCCGAGCGCTCGCCGGCGCTCCTGGTCGGGCGCGGTTTGGGGGTCCGCGTGCTGCCGCAGCCCCTCGGTGCCGCGCTGCCAGCCATCCCCGTGTTTTCGGGTTTCGCTGGTGGAGCTCCGCGCCGGGGCTCGGAGGAGCCCGCTCGCAGGCTGCCATTTGCCGTGGCTTTTTCTGTTGCGCGTGGGTGATTTTGCAGGTTTTTTCGGAGCCGTGGGGGGATGGAGCGCTGCTCCGTATCGTGGTGTGCGGCGTCTCGGGGCGACGCGCCAAGCGAAGGGGCCTGGGAGTTGAGACGCTGCGATGAGCCCGCGTTCCGCTCCTTCGCGCTAATGGATAGGCTTGAAATAATTTCTCTTGATTGGTTTCAATATTTCAGGTAATTTGGGCACTTGAAAAAAAAATGCCGGAGCTGTTCTCCGCCTCGGCCGTGCTTTCTGCCGGAGGTTTCGGAGGAGAGCGATGGAGAAGCGCGGGGCTGGACGGAGAGGCTGGTTCTGCCGTGGCACATACTTATCGTGGGAGCTGGCGCTGAAATGCTTATCTGGGTCATATGGAAAAGAGATTTTTTTAAAAATTATTTTTTTCCCCTAAAGAGCATTCCTCTGAAATGGGGACTTTGGTGTCAGCCGGCCCGCTGTGGTGGTCGGGGGTTTGCCCGCGCCCTCACGGTGCGGTTGGGGTGGACGGCCGTACCTTTACGGTGACAACGCCGCTTCCGGAGCTGCGGCGTCTCGCCAGGAACGCTGCGTTTTTGACCGCCGCTGGCTTGGGCTTTGCTCTCCTGGGCTCAACTTCCCGCTCCCCCTTCTCCCTCTGGACGCGTTCGGGGCCGGGAGCAGCGAGGCTTCGTGGCCAGAGGGTGCCGGCGGCCCGTGGATGGGCGATGCTGCTGGTTTCCCTGCTGTTCTCATTTTTGTTCAAGCTGGAGATGAGCGGCCGTGAAGCGCAGCTAACCTTAGAACGGAGCCGCGGGCCTGGGGGTTGTCCTGGTGCTTCCCAGCTCCGCGGAGCAGGCGAGGCCGGTGGTGACTTCCCCCCTTCCCTGCGCGTCGCCAGCCGAGCGCAGCGTCCCCGGCTTTGCTGCTCTTTCCCGGCACTGGAAGACGGCCTCCAGGCGCCAGAGGGTTCAGCGCTGAGCCTGGTCTGGGGAGAAGTTGCTTCCCGGGTGAATTGGGCAGGGGGTGGAAGCCGTCCCGGCGGCGTGGAGGTGCCTGGGTCCAGCCGTGGATGTGGCCCCAAAGAGAAACCTCCTCGGGCTGGGGAGGGGAGCTGGGGCCCGGGGACCCCCAGCGCAGGGGCTCGGGGGTTCCTCTGGGCGTCGTAGGCCCCGTCCTGGAGCTGGGCGCGTTTCCCATCTCGTACGGCTTCCCCTGCCCTGTGCTCTCTCCCCTTCAGATGTCCAAAAGCTTCAAGAATGCCGTTGGGATCGTTTGATTTCTTCCGTGGCATCAAGGAGAAGTGGAGGAGCTTGGGGATCCGTTGGGTGTTTCTCCCCGGTGTGACCGCACGGAACCGGGGCGGTGAGCTCCGGGTGACGAATCCGACGGCGAGGTTCTCCCTCCGCTTAACGGCTCGAGGCGCTGCGCGTAACGAAACCAGGCCGTGTTTTCCAGGGGAGCACTGGCCCGCTGGCCGCTGGCGCTGCCCTGAGGCGTCGGGGCTTCCTGGCTGCGACCGAGCGGCTCCCTCCTGCCGCCTCACGGCCTCGCCTGGCGCAAAACCGGGGGGGACTGTCCCGGGTTGGGCGGTTTTAGGTTTATCAAGCGCCTCGTTGCGTGCGCAGACCTCAGAAAGCTCGTCCTCCTCCGTGGGAAGTGAAGAGGGTACAGTGCTGGCATTTATTGCTTTTTATTCTCCATGATTTTCATACAGAGGTGGCGTATCGCTTCTAATTGCTCGCTCGCAGCCCTCGCAAAGATGGGATTGTTCAAGATGTATTGAGGAAAGGGGCATAACGCTAAACTTCGGGTCGCGATTAGTTTTGCAACTCTGCCCCTTGGCCGCGGAATATTATCCGGTTATTTGTGATAACGGTATCCGGAATATGCCTGAAATCCTTCTGAAGACCAGCACCAGCAGCTGGAATCCGGAGGGGGTGAGGAGAGGCGCTTCCAAGCCTCCTCTCTAAAATTAGACCGAAGACCGGCGCGGAGGAGTCTATAAAGAGCCTCGGGGGCTTTTTCTTTTTTTCACAGAGCCTCCACACGACCGTTGCACGTCGGCGCTGCGAAGCCGCATCCATTTTGTTTCATCCCTCATCGAGGGCTCCCGGCTTCGCAGCGGCCGCGGGCATTCCCGGGTAGGTGGTGCCAGCTCCGCTGGAGCCGTGCACGTGCCGGGATGGCTTAACAGGCTTTCGCTGGATGGAGGGTGCTCAGGTTTGAGTGCTTGTTTTGGGGCTGAACCCTGAAATTGTCCAATTTCGGAGTCCTGGTGGTAGATTCGAGGCAGCCCTCGCTTACAAACCCTGCCCGGTTCCTGGAGGTCGGAGGAGCGTCCTGCCGGGTGGTCGGAAGAGTTGTAAGAGTGGGGAGAGAGGCATCAAAAGACCGATAAGGTGGTGATGGCAAGCGAAAACCAGAGAAATTCTTGATTTGGGCTGAAATGAGCTGTGTCTCGGCCGGCCGCGCGGTGCAGCGGGGAGCGGCGAGGCGGGAGGAAAGGTGCCCCGCTGTGCTCGGTGTCACGCGAGGGTCTGCCCCAAGCCGCGCGTGTCCTCGCTGGTTTTCGTCGCGGCGGTTGGTGTGCTCGTAGCGGTTCTTTTCCTGCCTAGATTTTTCGTGCCTGGTCTCTAAGGGCAAAACCTCGCTGCTGCTGGGTACGCGGACGCGCGGTGCTGTCGCTGCGGCGGCTGCCGGAGCCGTGCGCCGGTGCCTGTCGGGCGCCTGCGTTGAAGTAGCAGCTCGGTGCGGCGGCACCGGGGGCGGACGGTGCGAATAATAAAATAACTCGTGGCTGCGTGACCTTTGGCTCAAGGGAAGAGTTAAAAAATGCCTTAAAACACCCGGTTCTGGGTGCTGTGGGGTCGGCGGTAGCGGCGCTGCTGGACGTGGGCTTCTGGGGCAAATTGTGACCGCAAGCGCAAACCGCCTGAAGCCGAGGAGTGTGTTTTTCCAGAGAATCCTGGATTTAGGCTTCGCTTTCACTGAATCTCAGAAAACGAGCGCAGGGATCCCGTTCCTTTGGGATTAGACCTGACCAAAACCCGTCTGTCAGCTCGGAAGAGCGTGCCGCTGCCTCCCGCCGGTGTGACCTCCCCGGGGCCTGGGGCTTTGGGCCGTGCCCGGGCCGTGCCTGGGAGCAGGGCAGCTGCCTGCTTTGGTACCCGAAGACAGAACGTTTGGACGCTTACCCTGCCTGGCGGTCAACGCTCCGGGCTGGGGTCGGGCGCTGGAAGCGGGATCTTCATCACCAAACTGGCATGAAGATAGTTACTTGCAGCGAGCAGAAACCCTGCTGCGTGCGGTGTCTCGCAGCGTTGCCGTTCCCGGTCCAAGTCTTTCCGGGCCCGATACTGCGGGCTCGGCCGGCCGGGATTCCCCCGGGAGCAGAGGGGCGCATCCCTCCTCCTCCCGAGGCGCGGAGAAGCAATCCACGGGCGCGGGGTCTCGGAGGACAGAGCTGAACCTCTTGCTGCTCTCTTGGTGAGCTCGTGTGTGGGGATCAGGCTTTCCACCCCGCTGCCGCCGAGCCCGGGCGCCTCTTGGTCGTGTCGCTACCATCAAGGAGACATGGAAGCGCGGTTCTTCAGGCTCCCAGCAAGGAGGGGGTACGTGTCCTCCCGAAACGCCTCACCTCGGAGACTAGATCTCGCTTTTTTCCCCAAAACTGTTCACCCTGGCGAGGTGCTTTGGGGTGTCGGGCAGCTCCGGCTCCCCGGTCACCTCCGGACCTCGCAAGCAGCTTTCTCGTCGACGTCCCGACAAAGCACACGTGCGAGAGCTCGCGTCCTCCCGTCGCGGAGCAGGGCAGACCCGGAGGGCGATGGGCGACCTGCACTCCTCCCGCCGCCCGGGTTTCTGCTGCTGGCGCGTTCTGGGTTCAACAGCGCGCTTGTCTTTCTTTTTCTCTCCTCCTTTTCACCGCTGCCTGACGCAGTTTGTAGGAGAAGAAAGATAATTCACTTTAATGAATTATAAAACTTGTTTCACTGCAGTGGGTCTTCATTTTTCCTTTTGTCTGCAGCGGAGTCACTGTTTGAGTAGAATAAAATTAACTTAGTCCCCGAAAAGACAAAAGAGCTGGAACTCCTCGCTGCTGAGAGGAGCGGAGGGAGGGAGGGCGCAGGCCATTATCTGGAAGGCCCCATGTGCTTTGCCAGTCATAATGTTTTGGGGGTTGTTTTTTTTTGCAGTGTTGGGTTTTAAATGTAAACACTTCGCCATTTAAAAATGATTCTTTTATATATATTTTTTGTCTTGTTTTCCCAGTCAGTCGGTGAGAACTGCACGCGTGTATCCGGAAACAAACTGCGTAAAGTTAAGGAAACCCCGCAGCCTCCTTGCGAACGCCTGCGGGTGCGGCGGCTGCGCTCCGGCAGCCGCCCGCGATGAGCCGGGGGCTGGGGAAAAGCCGCTGGCCCTTCACGCTGCGCGGCTTGCTGCGTGATCGTGGGGAAATGGGACATTTACGCAGCAGAGGATTTGTTAAGGTTGGGTGGCTGTCTTGATTCGGTGACGGCGTGAAGGTCCGCATCCAGGCTTGGCCTGGGGACGAGCTGGAGATCTGAGCATTCGCTGAGCTGCTCCCAGTTTGCTCCCAGTTTGCAGCCACCCTTTAGTGGTGGCTTGCAGCGGTGACCCGGGGCAGGGCGCAGCCCGCGCGGGTGGAGGTGCTGCTCCCGTGCGTGGAAGGAAGCCATCCGCTCCTGGGACACGGCTGGTAGCGCCTGGCTCACCTTGGTCCCAGCAGAGAGATGCTGCTCTTCAGATTTTTTTTTTTTAATTGTTGTTTTTAATTTTTGAGTGAAGGGAAATGAATCGGACAGACGCGGACTTTCAGAGAGGTTCAAAATGGTTGCTGGGGAATGGTCCCTTGTTGTTAAGTCCAAACCTAACGCGGTTTTCCCCTTCTGTGAATCACTCCTTAACTTGCTTCTTATGGAAGTCCCTGATTCTAATTTAATCTTGGAGACCTGACAATTTCAAATACCTACTGGTGCGGCGCGAGTCCGACTGGGCATTTCAGTAGCTTGTTGTGCTACTCCCCGCAACACCTTCAGCACGCCAGCGGGCGCGCGGACGAAGGCCGCACTTGGGTGTCCGTGGCGGGAGTCTCCGCTCTCGGTTCGCAGGCACCGGCTTCACGTGACGCTGCGTGTTGGGCAGCCCTGGAGCAACACGCGTGTCCGCTGAAACACGGGAGGGATGCCGGGACGCTCGTTTTCAGCGGAATGACTTCAACGGATGATCAAATCCTGAATTTCTTTAGCAAAACCGTTTTAAAATAACCTCCCTTCTGGGCTCAGCTGCATTTAGTCAGCGCGTTTTGCGGAGATTTGGATAAATGGAAGAACCAGCGGGTCGGGGAGCTTGCCACAAGCCACCGAGGATGACTTAAATTGCTGAGCACCATAGGGCAATTTTGGGTGTTTCTCTTGGTGTGCCGGCAAGCCCGTTTTCTCAACGGCTTGGGAACGGGTTTGGTTGGACCCCCAGCAGCCCCCGAACCCCTCGCTTTCTCTTCCCTGCGTGGACTTTGTTGTTGTTTTGCTCTCGCACTGGCTTCTTCGTGCTGATTGTACTTGCTTTACTCTCATTTAGTCCAAAATGCTCCAAAATGCGTGGGCCCAAAGTGCCGCTCGCTCGCTTTGCGTTTCAGCGCTGGGAACAACTGGACTGGGAAGCGGGCGGCTGCTGGACGTGGCGAGCTTCCCACGCTTTGTGGTGAGGATGGGAACAGGACTGCCGGCCGTTCGCTTTCCGGTGGGGCAGCGCCGTGATGAGAACGCGCAGCGCAGCTCGTCGTGGCGGCACGGATGGCGACCGGCCTGTTCAGATTGCCGTCGGGAGCGAGCGAGGGGAGCGAACCTTGGCACCGCGCTGAGAACTCCCAGGGAGATCGGTCAAGGGACGGAGCTGAGCCTTGGCTGCGTCACTTGTTAGAGGGAATCGATCGTTATTTATCTGCAGGGCTGTGTCCAGTGCTGGGCTCCCCAGTTCAAGAAAGATGAGGAGCTACTGGAGAGAGTCCAGCGCAGGGCTGCGAGGATGAGGAGGGCACTGGAGCATCTCTCCTCCGAGGAGAGGCTGAGGGAGCTGGGCTTGTTCAGCCTGGAGAAGAGAAGGCTGAGAGGGGACCTAATAAATGCTTTACAAATATCTGCAGGGTGGGTGTCAGGAGGATGGGGCCAGGCTCTTTCCAGTGGTGCCCAGCGACAGGACAAGGGGCAACGGGCACAAACTGGAGCAGAGGAAGGTCCAGCTGAACCCGAGGAAGAACTTCTTCTGTCTGAGGGTGACGGAGCCCTGGCCCAGGCTGCCCAGGGAGGCTGTGGAGTCTCCTTCTCTGGAGATATTCCAACCCCCCTGGCCGCGGTGCTGTGCAGCCTGCTCTGGGTGACCCTGCTTGGGCAGGGGGCTGGGCTGGGGGACCCACAGACGTGCCTTCCAACCCCAACCATTCTGTGATTCTGTGATTTCAGAGGAGTTAACCCCAGACCTGGGCTGAACTTTAGTGGGGTTCTGCTGGCTGTGACCCCCCTGGAGAAAAGGAAAGAGCTGGGAATGGGCTGGCGGTCTTTTCCTGGTCGGCGTTGTTCTGCTTCATGTGAGTTTGCTGGTGAAACCTTGTGAACCAATTCCTTGGCCTTGAGATGAGCGGGCCCTAAAGTAGCACTGAATGGTAAATTTGAAAAAAACCCCAACCCCCAACCTTCCCTCATGTAATCATCTTCCAGTTTTACCAAAATGGTTTTCAGAGTACTTGTTGGTCTGAAGCTGTGTTATGATTATGACAATCATCTGCTTGCTATTAGCTAGTGAGGAGGAAGGAAAGAAAGTCCAGAAAACGTGAAGAGGAGGGGGATCTGGTCCTGGATCCCTCTGTTTCGGAGGAGAAGAGGCAGCTGGGGTGACAGATTTGTAACCAAAGGACGGCGCAAGTGGGGAGTGAGCAACGAGGGGAGAGATGGGTCCTGGTGAGCCCCAGCCTGTTCCCACTCCCAGGACCCAGCGCTGTCCCGCTCGGGTCCTGCTGCCTCGCAGGCTTTCCGGTGCTCCCTGGCACAGCGGTGAGCAGTCACACTCCACAGGACCAGCTATTTTTTTCCCCCCAGAAAACCGATTAGGAGAGATTTATTGTTCTTAGATGTGTTGATTTGAGCTAACAGCAGGGCAGATGCAGGTCTGTATCCTGACCTGTGCTTTAGTCCTTCGGTTCTGCCTGGAGATTCAGCGCAGGGTTTAGGCGACGCTGAGGGGTGCTGCTGCCCGTGTCCCCATCCTTCCGCAACACGGGGACGTTGCTGCGTTGAATTGCTGACTTTATTCTGATAGTTACACCACCAACAGCTGTCTGTCCTTGGATGATTCGTTCTGGCTGAATTGAAAATGCAGTAGAAGCGGTGTAATTAAATCTTTTTCTCCTCCCCAATGACTATCGTGACGTTTACCGCTCCTCGGATCGTGAGCTTGCTGCTTGGCGTCCCTTCGTACAACGGGTCGGTGTGTGCAGGGAGCCTTCCTGCCTCCGTCACGCTGGGCGTTGGGAGTCCTCTGGGCTCGGCCTCGTGGCCAGCCTGTCCCCTCAGACCCACCCTCTGCTCTTCGTCTCTGGCACCCTTCTCCCGCGCCGTTACATGCCATGGGGTCCTCGCGTGTCGCCGGTGTCGGGAGCGTTGCCCAGTTTCATGGCGTATTTTGGGGTGGTGGCACCGTCGTTGCCGCCTGGGCCGGTGCGTGGTGGTCGGATCACGGGCTACACCTTGCCCTGCGGTTACTGAGGCACCACGTTACGTTAGTCCTTTAACGAGCACCTTTACAATTCAAACTTTCCAAATACTTCGTCCCGATAAATTAACGACAGGCAGTCGCACCCGGGTCGGCCGCCTCTTTCTTACCGTCCTGGTTTGGCGCCTGGGAAGGCTTGAAGGTTTGCCCCCCGCGAGACCCTTGCCCCCCGTCCTTTGCGGGTGATACCGAGGAATCGCTGTAGAAGCGTAAACGAAGAGAAGCTGGGGACCGGTGGGCTAATGGCCCGGCAGAGCGAGGGGCGTGGGGAGAGGTTTCTCCGCGATGCATCACCTGCAGATAATGGGCTGGGTTCGGGAAGCAGAGCCGCATAAAAGCAGCTATTGTTAGCACTTTCGCAGACTTCGTCAAAGGCCTTTTCATACTGGAAACAGAAGCACCCAGAGGATGGGTCCTTATGAAAGGACCCTAAAATTCAATTAAATGAACAGTCCAGTGATGTTTTACCAATACCTTTCCCCGTCCTGGCCGTAAAGATCTCTCAGAAGCCTTGCCACAGCGGGATGAAGGACAGGGCAGGAGGAGAGATGTGAGGCATCTTCAGCCGCCCCGGATTTGTTGGAAGCAGTTTATTCCCTGCCGAATCTCCACACGCCTTGAAACAAGGATGAAAGGTCTGGAGGAAGACGGGGAGTATGGAAAAAGCCTGAAACGGTCCGAAAAATCAGAGAATGGAAACGGCTGAGGACAGAGGAAAACGCCAAAGAGCCTTTCTGCCGTGGTGGGCTGATGTCGGTGAGGAGGCGAGATAAGGAAGGGTAGGATGGAGGTTTCCCTCGAGGGCACCGTCTGAGGTAGCGCAGTGTCCTCCTTGAGACCCGCTGATGCTTCTCCAAGCTGTGGTGAAGAAAGGAGGAGCTGCAGGGCTGGGCAGAGTCCCGCTGCGGCGTACGGGGAGGTGAACACGAGCGAGCACCAGTGCAGAGGCTGGGGCTGCACCTGCACCCGGGGCTGGGGAACCGAGTTTTGGCTGCGAAGACTCCCGGCCGAGGACATGGTGCGTAGGCGTGAGTGTTGGGTCAGCCAAACCGCCTCGGTTCGGGGTTTTAAATGAGGAGAGGGTCAGCTTTGTGGGTAATGGGAGCCAAGCAGCGTTGTGTTAAAGGTAAGGGCAGCCCGCGGAGGGAAAGGAAAACCGGTGCCGGGATGTTGGCGAGACGCTGCCTCCGGCCCCAGCTGGACTTGAGAATCACAGAATCACAGAATGTTCGGGGTTGGCAGGGACCTCTGTGGGTCACCCAGCCCAACCCCTGCCCAAGCAGGGTCACCCAGAGCTGCACAGCACCGCGGCCAGGGGGTTGGAATATCTCCAGAGAAGGAGACTCCACAGCCTCCCTGGGCGGCCTGGGCCAGGGCTCCGTCACCCTCAGAGGGAAGAAGTTCTTCCTCGGGTTCAGCTGGAGCTTCCTCTGCTCCAGTTTGTGCCCGTTGCCCCTTGTCCTGTCGCTGGGCACCACTGGAAAGAGTCTGGCCCCGGCCTCCTGACCTCCACCCTGCAGATATTTAGAGGCATTTCTAAGGTCCCCTCTCAGCCTTCTCTTCTCCAGGCTGAACAAGCTCAGCTCCCTCAGCCTCTCCTCGTAGCAGAGATGCTCCAGTCCCCTCCTCATCCTCGTAGCCCTCCGCTGGACTCTCTCCAGTAGCTCCTCGTCTTTCTTGAACTGGGGAGCCCAGCACTGGACCCAGCACTGCAGATGGGGCCTCCCCAGGGCAGAGCAGAGGGGGAGGAGAACCTCCCTCGCCCTGCTGCCCACACTCCTCCTCATGCACCCCAGGGTGCCATTGGAGAAGCTCTTCCCAGGTGTCGCTGTGTAGGTGTTGTCCCCGGATTGAGCAGAACCGTGACAGACGAGTGGTTGCTCGCTGGGAGAAGCCGCGCTTGCCCGTCGCTGCGTGGAGGGGCCCTTCCCACCGGCGATGACCACCAACCGCGGCTTCTTCGCGCCGCGTGGAGGAGAGGTTTCCTAACGGGATGCCACCTTTTTCCCCCAGAGACCCCAGACCACACCATTTCTTCAAGCAGAACCTCGGCGTTTCTGAAGACTTCTCAGCCCTGATGCGCTTGGGCTTTCTCTGAAAAATCAGCATTTTGTTACCCTGCGGTTCCTCTGCAGCCTCCTGTGAGCTGCCGCTCGCTCTGCGCGTTTGCAGTGGACGAAGCCTGGAAACAAGTCTTACTGGGGCCCAAACCACCCCCTCATTAGTTTATAAATCTATAGTAACTACCATGTAATTAAAGCCTAATTAGTTATTTCCCCCTTTGTAAACGAAATTGTTCCGTTTTATCTAATAAAGGCGAACTCGGGTAGTACCAGTGCTTGGAGTGGCATTGAAACTCCGCTTAATTACCGGCTCCTCTGCAGCCCGTGGGGTGAGGAAAGACGTGATCGGCACCGGGTGTTACCGATTACACGGTTATTTGTGCGCTGTGTAAGAGCTTTATTTTTAGCAGATGATTTGATAAGGCTCTCGGCGTGTAAAACCAGCGAAACCCGGGTGCGCTGCCTTGGAAAAGACGCAGTTTGTGCGTTGGTCCCTTCTGCTTGCCCCACAGCTGAGTGAAGCGCGGTGCTAGCACTGATGACACGCGGGGAGCCTCTCCGAATCGACGCCCGCGCGCTTGTTAACCTTTGATTAGCACCATTTTGTGATTTGCAACCCAAAATGGCAGGTTCCCGTTGCGTCAGTCCTCGCCGCCGCCCGGTCCCACCAACTGTTCTCAGCTGAACCGCGGAGGTGCCGATTCCCCCTCCCTGCTTGGCAGAGCCGGGCCTGTGCTGGGTTTTGGGGTGATCCGGCTGTTCGCCGGCTCTGGAAAACGCTGGAACCCGCTCCTGGTGGGGAGGGCTTAGACCAGACCAGTCCCGACAAAGGGTGAGGTGCGGGGAGGCCCGCGGCTCCCTTTGGCTCGGAGCTTTAAATGGTAAAGTGGGTTGGAGGTATAAATAACAAACGGTCAGAGGTGTTGGAGATGCCTTGGGAAAAGGAGACGGTCGTCCAAAAAAATTCTGCTCTGAGCCTTTTAGCCGGTTTCTGGCGAGGCCTCGGTCGCCCTCGGGGCAGGGTGCGTGGCGGTCGCCCAGCGTCGCTGCGCGTCGGGCTCTCCGGCTCGCCGCTCCTCCGTTCCGGCTCGCGCAGACCGGGCGATATCGGTTTTATTTCTGCTTTCAGTGTCCAGAAACCGAATTTGATAATCCCGATTGTATAAAAAGCTGAGAGGCTAGCGGAGCTGGACCGAGACAAATGCGAATGGCTTCTGTCCTGGAGGAGCTGCTGGGTGTGCTGGATGCTCAAAATGCTCGTTAATCCCTTAACGAGGCCCAAGCTCGTCCCCGTCACCCTCACTGCGCCTTCCTCCCGCCTGTCATCGTCGGTCGCTTGCTTCCGTCTCGGGCGTCCCTCCCTTGGCCGCAGGGCCCCGCGCTGGTGCCGCCGGGCGAGGGGCCGCGGGAATCGGTGGTCTTTGGGTGAAACGGCCGGGCCTGGGGTTTGGCAGAGCCGCTCTCTGCCGAGTCCGCTCCCCGGTGCCTGCGCCGCCAGCCACGACCCTGCCGAGTCTTCCTCTCTGACGAAGGAGGGAGGATGAGATGCCAAACCCGCGGCCGGCGTCTCCATCGGGATGTTGGAAACCGGTGGCCGCTGTCCCAGCGGAGCAGGGACGCAGGCGCCCGTGCCGCCGGCCCAGCCTCGTGCCATCCCTCGGCGTCCGCGCCGGGACCGGCGTGCCATGAGCCTGGCGACGGCGGCGATGCTCCGACACCCAGCGACCGGCGTGCCATGAGCTGGGTGACGGCGGCGATGCTCCGACACCCAGGGACCGGCGTGCCATGAGCTGGGTCATGGCGGCGATGCTCCGACACCCAGCGACCGGCGTGCCACGAGCCGGGCGATGGTGGCGATGCTCCGACACCCAGCGACCGGCGTGCCACGAGCCGGGCGACGGCGGCGATGCTCCGACAGCTCGGGGCACGGGGGTATTTTTTTTTGGGGTGGAATGAGGGGAGCGAAGCCCCGCGTGCGCCCGGCTCGGTGCGCAGAGCGTCGAGGGCCCCGGCCGTTGTGTTTTGCGGGAGCGAAGCGGTTAAAATACCATCAGAGGAAAGGAGCTCTCATGAATGAAGACAAAGTTTGGCGGGGGGCCAGGGGCTGCTGGCGGCCGGGGGAGGGAGGGAGGGCGGGCGGGAGGGAGGGGGCGGCAGCCAACTGCCTCTTCCACCGCAACCCACTTGAAAAAAAAAAAAAAAAAATTAAAAAAAATAATAAAAAAAAAAAATTAAGAGATAATTCCATGTCCTGAGGTTACAAACCGGCTGCAACTGGTTTTTTTTTTTCTCTCTCTCTCTCTCTCTTTTTTTTTTTTTTTCCTCTCTTTTTCCCTGCCCCGCGAGGCATCATGGGTAAAAGTAAGCATCCCCCTTTTCTTTTGTTTAATATAACAGTACGGCGCATGATTGGCAGGGAAGTGCCCGCTCGGAGACAGGGCTGCTGCAGGTCCCTGGAGGGGGATGGCACGCGGGGCCGCCCATGCTCTGCCGAGAGGGCTCCTCGTCAAAAAACCTTGGCTCTTCCTCGCCCTCCTCTCCCCCCTTCCCGCTCCGCCGGCCCCGCTCCCCGGCTCTCCTCTCCCCCCTGCTTTTCTCCCTAATTTTCTTGACAACTAGAGGAGGCAGCAGGAATATTGTACCTGTAAGTATTCTTTAGACTGTCCTCTTTTTATTTCATTTCATTTTTTAACAGACAAAAGGCTCTTTATGGGTTATCGGATCTGCTTTTTCTCTTTTTTTTTTTCTTTTTTAACATGAGTTTGGCAGCTAAATGTAATGTCTTTACAGAATATTTTAAGGAGAAAAGTAGCACTGTTGCTTGTATTTGCTGTTGGAGTGGTTCCCTTCCCCCTTCCCCCCCCCCGCCACATCCCCACCACTCTCCAGGCTCCTACCGTCGCTCTTCTGCCGGAATTGCTCAATCCGACCCTCCCCGCTCCGCCGCTGCAAGGGACGCCTGATTTGGGGTATTTAAAAAAAGAATAATCATTTTTTTTTCTTGCGCCTGTAGTGCTGAGGGTTTGATGTACCAGCATCCCACCCTCCCTTTAATTGATGATGACGATGATGATGATGGCACCCCAGCCCCGCCGCGGCACCGGCCGGCGGCTGACGGGCGCGCGGGGCTGGCGGCCGGCGCGCAGGAGCGTGCGGCGCGCACAAAGGCCGGGCCCGCAGTCGAGGAAATCGCGGCGCATTATATAAGGGAGCCTGCGTCATCCCCGGCTCGCGCAGCCTGACGGATGGGCTGGCGAGGAGAGCGGCGCAGGATGGAGCCCAGCGCGCCCTGGCCCCCCGCTCCTTTCCTCCCAGCCGCCTTCTGTGATTTTTTTCCTCGCTGACCGGTTCCTCGAGGCTGGGGAGGCTTTTCCAGGGCCGGCTTTCCCCAAAGTCTGCGATCGCAGCCAGATCTCCCCGGGAAGCAGGAGGAGGGGTTTTATATCCCCCCCCCCCCAATTTGAGGTGCAAAAAGCAGCTTTTTTTCCCTTTCCCCTCTCCCCATCTGCCACAACCTGAAGGTGATTTGACGGGGTAAGGTGCAAGGGCCGCGGCGCTGGACTCGGCAGC
The DNA here is from genome assembly GCF_030867145.1 of Opisthocomus hoazin. Taxonomy (NCBI): domain Eukaryota; kingdom Metazoa; phylum Chordata; class Aves; order Opisthocomiformes; family Opisthocomidae; genus Opisthocomus; species Opisthocomus hoazin. The sequence goes on from NC_134443.1 coordinate 2,739,541, forward strand.
CGTGATTACCTCCCTCGAACCAACTGATTTTGCTAAAAATGCAAACTTGGGAGGGGAGGGAAGGAAAGTGGCACATTTTCTGCCCCCCCCCCCATTAGGTTCATACCCTGCAGAACTCAGCCCGGGGCTGCCGGAGCCGGGCAGCGGCAGTTCGGGGTCTGGGGGGGCCAGGGCTGCGTTTGAGGAGCCGTGCGTCCCCTCCGCCGCAGCCCCGGGCGTTAGAGCCGGCAGAACGGCGTCGATGGGGACGCTGCGATGTGTCTGCGCTGACCAGGGCGCGTTCAGAATCACGGACAAATATTTCCTCCGTTGGTTCATGAATTCGCTGTCTGGACGGGGCTCGCGTTGGCCGGGGAAAGGCGGAGGGGGGGAGCGGTGTCTCCCGTCGCTCGGAGCTGGCGATGGCGAGGGGAAGCGGCAGAACTGTTGAACGAGTTTGCGCCGAAACGACTGTAAGAATTTATGGTCTGCTGCAACCGAGAGACAGCTCCCCGATCCTGGCGAAAACTAGCCTCACGGTTTGTCTTCTGAAACATTCTCTTTGTCTTAGGGTTTTTAATTCCCCCCTGGTGCATCGGGGTGGCAGGGTGCAGCCTCGCTGAACCCCCCGGTTTATGAATGACGCTCCGTTTACGCTCGCTGCATTTCTTTAAAGACTCTGCCGGCTCTTTTCTCTTTGTGAAGGCTGTGTTTCGGGCTGTGTGTTTCTTTAAAGCCTCGTGCACGTTCTGCTCGTGATAAAACCGCCACGACGGGCCCTACATATTTTCTTTCGTACCTGCGTAAAAATTCCTCCACAGGGCTGTAGCGTAGGATTTCTCGTCGCGGCTCGCACAATAACCCAAGCCCAGCGTAGGATTTCTTGACAACTTACAATCCGCAGCGTCGGGATTCAGAGAGCATCGCGTTTTTATTCGATAGCAGGGGGGGGAGGTTTCCGCTTCGCATCAGTGTTCTTGCCGATCTCTCTTCAGACTGCCGAGCCGTTAAGTCATAATTACCTTTTTAGGTTATTATCCTTTTTATAGTATTGTATGGAAATGCTCGTCTTGGGAGCCAGCCATTTTGTGTGTGCTGTGTCGAAATGCGTTTTACGACGTAGATGTGGGTTTGTGTTCAGCCTAGATGGAAGCGAAGACGTCGGAGCGGGGCATGTGCCGGGCTGTCGGCAGCCCCTAGACACCCGATCCCATCCCGCGGCGCCGGCGGGCTCCGGACGAGGGGCCAAACCGTGCGGACGCCGCGGTTTGCCTCCGGGCTCGGCGTGTTTTTAGGCGTGCGAGGGGAATCGTGCGATTCGGGGGAGCAAAAGTGGCTTTTGAGCAGTGGGAGCGGAGCACGGCCAGGTGAGTCGGACCTCGCGCCTGTAAACGCCATTTCTGCTCCCCGAGCCCAGCAGAACAGGGCTTGAAACAGCTTTTATTCCGCCACCGTCGTAGTTTTTAATACATAAATCACGGCGCGGCGCGGTTCCTGTGGTTTGGAGGGACCAAGATGGTGGCAGGACTGCGCGGAGCGCCTTGGCTCCAACGCGGCGGCGGCGCGGGGAGATGGGCACGCCGGCCGGGCGTTGGGTGCCTGCCAGCGTTACGGGTGACGTGGGGATGTCGGGGGTTGGATGCCGGGCGCTGGTGCGGGTGCCCGAGATGCCCGGTCTCTTCCCGGCGCCCCTGGGTGTTACAAACGCGTTGGTTCTGGCGATCCAACCCCTTCGCTTTTTTGAACGAACGCAGCCCCAAACGTTTCCGAGTTGTGCGTGAAGGTGCTGGCTGTCCCTCGGGTTTTATTTTGGGGGGGTCAGCTGGGGGTACCCGCATCGCTTCTGAATCTCTCGTCCCGGTGGGGCCTGTTCCTGCTGGGGTGAAGGCTGGTGTGCAGTGAAGGCTGAAGCTGGAAGCAGCGCTGAGCTGTGGATTTCACACACACAATCACATACAGCATGGTCGGGGCTGGCAGGGCCCTCTGTGGGTCACCCAGCCCAACCCCCTGCCCAAGCAGGGTCACCCAGAGCAGGGGGCACAGCACCGCGGCCAGGGGGGCTGGAATATCTCCAAAGAAGGAGACTCCACAGCCTCCCTGGGCAGCCTGGGCCAGGGCTCCAGCACCCTCAGAGGGAAGAAGTTCTTCCTCGGGTTCAGCTGGAGCTTCCTCTGCTCCAGTTTGTGCCCGTTGCCCCTTGTCCTGTCGCTGGGCACCACTGGAAAGAGTCTGGGCCTGTCCTCCTGACCCCCCCCCTGCAGATATTTAGAGGCATTTCGAAGGTCCCCTCTCAGCCTTCTCTTCTCCAGGCTGAACAAGCCCAGCTCCCTCAGCCTCTCCTCGTAGCAGAGATGCTCCAGTGCCCTCCTCATCCTCGTAGCCCTGCGCTGGACTCTCTCCAGTAGCTCCTCATCTTTCTTGAACTGGGGAGCCCAGAACTGGACACAGCCCTGCAGATGGGGATTCCACCTGGCTCCGGGGAGGTGGAAGAGCGGCTCAGCCACCAGCAGCTTCCCTGGATGCTTAGGGTTTGCTTGGAAGGATAAAAAATACTCGGCTGGGCTTTACTGGTGGCTGGTGTTACTGGCCGGGTGTCGGCGGCTGAAGGATGGTGTCCGTCTAGTTGATGACGGCGACTGGAAACTCCTCTTGCCCGTGTGGGGTGCAGGAGATGCTCTGCCCGCCTGGACCGTGTGGCGTTGGAGATGTTTCTGTGCAGCTCTCGTTCCCTGTCGGGCCGGCAGCAGAAGCATCCTGCTCTGCTGCTGGAGCGTCGTTAGGCGGTGGTGGGCCGTGCCCGTGGATGGACTTCCGCTGAGTGGAAACCACCCTGTCGGGAAGATGGCCCTTCTCGGAGGGTCTGGGATGCTTCTGGGCTCCTGGAGCTGCTGCAGGTGCCTGTCCGTCTGCGCTCGGTTCTCGCTTCTTGGTGGACGGTGCTGGCGCTTCTCCTTCACCGCTCTTCCCCACCCAGACTCTGCACCGTCCCCTTGCCGTGCAGCCTTCTCCGCAGGGCTCTGGTCCAGGACCTGCTTGTCACGGGGAGGATTTTCCCTCCTGTAGGCCCAGACACGCGTGCGGGAGGTAGCCACGCGCGCGCTATCGCTCAGCGTCGGCGGTGCCTGGCCGCCGCGTGGCCGTGCTGTGGCGTGGAGCGCGGTCGGTGCTGCACCGTCAGCGACAGCCGGGCTTTCTGTCCGGGTGATCTCTGGACGTGAACTACCCCGAGCAACTTCCCCGCCGCCGGTCTCCTCCTCGCTGCGAGCGCTGAGCGTCCCAGCAGGCTCCAGCGAGCTGCCGAGCGCCGCGAACCACGCAAGGGCTGGAAGATTTGCTTCCGGTGCTTGGTCCTCCCAGCAGGACCCGCCGGGCCGGTGCTGCCTCCTGCGCTGCTGCGGGCTGGCTGGTGGCCGCCGGCGCTGCCCCGAAGCTGCGTCGCGGCGGGCACGGGCAGGGTTACGGACGTGATGTCTCACCTGGGCAGCGAAGACACAAGAGCAGGAACGGAGGTGTGATCTGCACGCGGAGCACGTCCCTCGGCTCCGCGCGCCGGTACCCGGAGGTGCCGCGTGGCCCGCGGAGCGCGGCGTCTCCTCGCCCTGCGCCGCGGCGGCAGACGAGCGGCTTTGCGAGGAGCGGAGCGGGCGCCAGGTCCGGTTTGTCCGTGCGTTTTCCTTTCGCGTTCCCTCAGGAGCCCAGGTGGCCGCCTCGGCTCTGCCAGCGCTGTCGGCTGCCTCTGTGCGGCGGCGCTGCTCGTAGTAACTCCGTCTGCTGCTGGAGCTGAGAGGAGTGAGGAAACTGGTTGTTACTGGGCGGGGTGGGACTGGGGAGACCTTGTGTCACTGGAACCACGTGCCCGGGGGAAGATTCTCCTTTTAAGAAATGGCAGAGGAGATCTGCTGGAGGGTCCGTCTTGTCTCGGATGCCTGTGACGGTGGCCAGTGCAAACAGCTTCGCGGGGAGGCGGAGTGGGAGTGCCGGGAGGGTTTGGGAGCACCTGCAAGGGGTTTTAGCCCCGACTGGTGCTTAGGGAAGGCGGATCAGAGGTCCCTCATGGGGATCAGAGATCCCTCGTGGGGATCAGAGATCCCTCGCAGCGGATCAGAGACCCCTCGCGGGGATCAGAGATCCCTCGCGGTGGATCAGAGACCCCTCGTGGGGATCAGAGATCCCTCGTGGTGGATCAGAGATCCCTCGCGGTGGATCAGAGGTCCCTCGTGGGGATCAGAGGTCCCTCGTGGTGGATCAGAGGTCCCTCGTGGGGATCAGAGATCCCTCGTGGTGGATCAGAGGTCCCTCGTGGGGATCAGAGATCCCTCGTGGTGGATCAGAGGTCCCTCGTGGGGATCAGAGATCCCTCGTGGTGGATCAGAGATCCATCGTGGTGGATCAGAGATCCCTTGTGGGGATCAGAGATCCCTCGTGGTGGATCAGAGGTCGCTCGTGGGGATCAGAGATCCCTTTTGGGGATCAGAGATCCCTCGCAGCAGATCAGAGATCCCTCGTGGTGGATCAGAGGTCCTTCGTGGTGGATCAGAGATCCCTTTTGGGGATCAGAGATCCCTCGTGGTGGATCAGAGATCCCTCGTGGCGGATCAGAGGTCCCTCGTGTTGGATCAGAGGTCCTTCGTGGTGGATCAGAGATCCCTTTTGGGGATCAGAGATCCTTCGTGGCTATCAGAGATCCCTCGCGGTGGATCAGAGGTCCCTCACAGTGGATCACAGATCCCTTGTGGTGGATCAGAGATACCTCTTGGTGGATCAGAGGTCCCTTTTGGGGATCAGAGATCCCTCGTGGCAGATCAGAGGTCCCTCACGGCGGATCAGAGATCCCTAGCGCAGAGAGTCCGGAGCGGAGGAGGAGAGCAGCCTTTGCTCTTGCCGGCCGGCGCGTCCTGTCCCGTCTCGGCTGACCCACGCTCGGTGCGGGTGACGCTGCCGGGAGCGCGGGCAGCCGGCGAGCCCCGGCCGGGAGCTGGCGGAAGCCTCCGGCAGCGGTGCGGTGGCTGCTGGCGCGGCGGCCTCGACCTCCGGCGCCTCGCTCGGAGTCCGGCGCGTGAGCAGACGCGTGGGTTGCCCCTCCCGCTCTGGGTCGCATCCAGAGGCAGCAAGTGGAGGATTGCTGATTCTTCTGCGCCCGCAGCCTCCCTCTTGGGTCCGCGGAGTCCTGCTGAGCGTCGGCGGGAGTCTTCCGTACGGCTGTTCCCGCTGGGTGCTGCTGGGTCGGGGGCGGGCGGCTCGGATGGTCGGCATCTGGCATTGCCTTCCCGCGTCGCTGTCTTGTCAGCCTGTTAATTGCAACCCATCAATTAGTTCTGGAGGGCGTGAGGCTGGGAAGCAGCGGCTGGACGGTGCGGTTGGTCGCGTAGGAGTCGGGGAAGACAAAAGTGTGGGTTAACGCCGCGGAGGAGCCCTGAAGGAAACTCAGGGAAGGGGCTGCAACCTCCCGGGGCTTCCCTGAATAAACGCGGGCCGAGATGAACTTCTGGATCTGCCCGGTTCCGGCTGTGCGGTGCCGCTGCCGGCAGGCAGAGCCGGGAGGGTATTCGCCTGCGCAGGCCACGCGTGCCGAGCCGGCTGTATCTAGTCCCCAGACAGACCTGCTTCTCCAGTAGAATATTCATTTTTTTGGCCCAACTCCCTTGTTCCAGCTTTGAAAATAGTTGTGTTGGGTGGTTTTTTTTTTTATTTTCCTTGTGGGTGCTGTATCAAATATAAATGGAAAATGGGGCTGCTGCTTTGTTTGTCTGGGAACGGCAAACCTGTCTTGCCAGCGCCGGAGAAGTGAAACCGCCTGAAGCGAACGGAAGGTGCCGAGGAGCTGAAGGTAACGACCGCCTTGCTGGAGGCAGCGTCGGCACCGACGGGCGCTGCGCTCCGACGCGCTCACCTGTCCACACGCGGTCTCGTCCACGGCCACGGGGACCTCGTGAGCCAGAAATGAAGGTGAGCCTGGAGAGCGGTGCCGCTGGGAGCGCGTGGTTCCGGCTGGAGGGGCTGCGGGGAGGGGAGCTCTGGCGCTTACGAACTGGGAGGGAGCGCGGGGACCGGCTGGAGCTGGGGTGGGCAGGGAGGTTTGGAGCTCGGCGGGGTGCCGGCGACGTTCGGCAGCTGCCAGAGCGTCGGATTTGGGGACCCAGAGTCTCTGGGGAGAGCGTCTGCGCGCCGAGCGAGTGCGACTTGTCCATCGTATCGGGGAATTACCGCCGGCAGAGCGCGAGGGAGCGCGGCTCGGTGCTGCCCGTGGTCCGGCTCGGCTGCGGGAGGTTTGCTGGCGTTCCTAGAAGGCGTTTTTGCTGCAGCGGCGGCCGGTCTTGCTGACGAAGCTGCGTTTCATCGCTTGGAACGCCCCGCGTCCCTGCGTCGGGGGGGGCTGAGCAGCGTGTCCCCTCTCCTCCCTGGGAGCCTCTGAAATGTTGAGGTTTTTTTTTTTAAGGTAGTCAGGAAAGCTTGCTCACCTACGGAGCTGCAACTGGAGATAATTACAGTCTGCATCAAGTCAGGGGCAAAACGTGGTTTATAGTTCTCTTGTTTTCCCCTGGGGGATTTTGCCACCATTTGAGAATTTTATTTCGATTTAAAAAAAAAAAAAAAAAAATGGAGTTCCTTAGGGAAGTGAGAGGGAGAGCGCGGTTCGTGGGAGGTGCTGGCTCTCCGGGAGCGTTCTGCCGGGACGGTCTGGTTGGCGGTGCCGCGTCGGTGAAGACACGCCATCGTGCCCCTGGCCCCCCGTCCCGCGGGCGCGACTCGAGCGCGTCCGCGGTGTCTGCTGCGGCCGAGCGGCAGCGCTTGGTGCGCGTCCATTGAACGTGGTCCAGTTACCGTCCGATGAACGAGGCTGGTGTCTGCTGCAATTCAGACGGGGGTCAAAATCTGCTCTTGCTTGGTTTGTAATCGCGGGTTGCTGATAAAGAGGAGCAGCGCCGCAGCCAGTCCTTGTGCACGGGTCAGAGCCGAGGGCTTTAATCTCTGCCCTGCGCTGGGGTTGCCGTGACACGGAGCAGCGCCGGGGCCGAAGCTCCCGGCTGTCTGGCCTTCGGGCTCGCCGAGCAGCCCGTGCTTGGAAGAATTCCTGCTCTTTCCTGCTGGGGTTTGGATGGAGTCGAGGGCTCTCCCCTGGCTCGCCCGGTTCGGCAGTCGAGGCGCGCTGGAAATTCCCAGGGCTCCCAGTAAAGCTGCAGTTTCTCCCCTCCCCTTCCCCCTCCCCGCAGCTGAGTGTTGACGCTGAAGGGCCCCATTCAATAAAGAATCTGAAGCCTAATTTAATTTTTATTGAATCTGGCTGAAAGCGCGTGCTCCTTGCCGAGCCTGGAAAGCCTCCTCTTGAAAGGATTAAATAGTTGTGGTACCTGTTTCTGATAACAGCGCTTTTGATTTGTTTCTAGTACCGAAGCCACTTACGTTAGAGGGGAGGGCGTTTTGAAACCCTGCAGACACCATCTCCTCGCCTCTCTGCGAGCGGGGCTTTCATTCATGGTCTGCTCGGTCCTCCCCTCCCTTGCAGCGAGATGTGCTGCACGATGCTGCCGAAATCCCGCTGACCGGCGGCCGTCGAGTCCCGGCGGCTGGCGTGGTGCTTCCTCGGCGTTTTGTTGGCCAAGACCTTGCTTTCCTACCCGGTGCGTTCCTCTTCTGCGTCCCGAGACGGCATTTCCGTAGCTTTCCGAGAGAGGAACTGCTCGTCCTGCAGCCCTGGAGAATCGCAGGGACGCTGTGACGCTCGGGGACGTGGGACCGCTCTCGCCACGGAGCGAGATGGATCTGCGTGGGTGAGGGACGCCCAAAAACCCGCTTGGGTGATGGGACCGGGCGGTCCCAGGGCTTCCCATGGGAAGGGGAGGCGGGAGGAGACCTTCTGTCTTGCGGCCGAGCCCAGGGTTTGTTCTCCTTCCGAACCGCCGCCGTGTCTCCTGTGTGGTCGTGGTGGTGGTGGTGGACCCTGGCCGCGGCCGACTCCGTCGCTTGGTACAGATCCTGCCGGTGCCTCCGTCGCTGGCTGTGTTTCGTGCTCCGGCTCCGGTCGGAGCGAGGCGGTAACGCCTCCGTCGCCTGCGTGCCTGCAGACGGGGCTCCGCGGCTTCCTTCTGCTGGCGGGCATGCGGAGGCAGCCCAGCTCCCGACCAGCAGTTCCCAGCAGGTCGTTCCTTCTCTTTTCCCACGCAGCAGTTCAAAGGGAGAGCGGCTGCCGTGGGTCTTTAAAGGAAGCACACGGCTCCGCTCGTGCTTCGTGGCGGCGCTTTGGCTGGCTCGGTGAACTGCTGCGAAGGGCTGCGGCTCCGTCTGGAACCTCACCACAGCCCAGCACCTCTCCCTTTGGGTGCGCTGCTTTATTTTCACAGAATCACAGCATGGTCAGGGTTGGCAGGGCCCTCTGTGGGTCACCCAGCCCAACCCCCTGCCCAAGCAGGGTCACCCAGAGCAGGCTGCACAGCACCGCGGCCAGGGGGGTTGGAATATCTCCAGAGAAGGAGACTCCACAGCCTCCCTGGGCAGCCTGGGCCAGGGCTCCGTCACCCTCAGACGGAAGAAGTTCTTCCTCGGGTTCAGCTGGAGCTTCCTCTGCTCCAGTTTGTGCCCGTTGCCCCTTGTCCTGTCGCTGGGCACCACTGGAAAGAGCCTGGCCCCATCCTCCTGACCCCCACCCTGCAGATATTTAGAGGCATTTCTAAGGTCCCCTCTCAGCCTTCTCTTCTCCAGGCTGAACAAGCCCAGCTCCCTCAGCCTCTCCTCGTAGCAGAGATGCTCCAGTCCCTCCTCATCCTCGTAGCCCTGCGCTGGACTCTCTCCAGTAGCTCCTCATCTTTCTTGAACTGGGGAGCCCAGAATTGGACCCAGCACTGCAGATGGGGCCTCCCCAGGGCAGAGCAGAGGGGGAGGAGAACCTCCCTTGCCCTGCTGCCCACACTCCTCCTCATGCACCCCAGGATCCCATCGGCCTTCTGGGCACCCAGGGCCTGCTGCTGGCTCATGGTCACCCTGTCGTCCCCCAGCATTCCCAGTCCCTCTCTGCAGAGCTGCTCCCAGCAGCTCCGCCCCAGCCTGTACTGGTGCCTGGGGTTGTTCCTCCCCAGGGGCAGGACCCTGCCCTTGCCCTTGTTGAACCTCATCAGGTTCCTCTCTGCCCAGCTCTCCAGCCTGTCCAGGTCTCGCTGGATCCAGCACAGCCTGCCGGTGTGTCCACCACTCCTCCCAGTTTGGTGTCATCAGCAGACTTGTCCATGCCGGGTTTGCTGGCTGTGGCACCTTGAGGCGCAGACGTCGCCTGTAAAACCAGCAAATGTCGGCGACGTTCCGATGGTTTGGTGCGTCTCGGTGCCCTGCTGAAGGCCGCCAGAAGCTCTTTTCAGTGGTGCCCAGTGACAGGACAAGGGGCAATGGGCACAAACTGAGGCACAGGAAGTTCCGTCTGAACATGAGGAGGAACTTCTTCCCTCTGAGGGTGACGGAGCCCTGGAACAGGCTGCCCAGGGAGGTTGTGGAGTCTCCTTCTCTGGAGATATTCCAGCCCCGCCTGGACAAGATCCTGTGCAGCCTGCTCTGGGTGACCCTGCTTGGGCAGGGGGTTGGGCTGGATGACCCACAGAGGTCCCTTCCAACCCCTACTATTCTGTGATTCTGTGATTCTGTTGTGTGCTCGGGAAGCCTGCACCTCCTTTGCATGCTTTGGTGTTGCTGTATTTTTCTGCTTGCCGGCAGCGTTGCAGCTGCGCTTGTCCGGGTGTCAGAACACGTGGCGTGACGTAGCCACGCGCGCGACGCAGCGCAAGCTTTGCGAGCACCGAGACGGAATTCAGCGAAATTGCTTCGGGTCGCGTGCCCGTCCCGGTGGCACCGGCTCTCCTGCGCTCGGTGTTGCTGGAGCGGTACGGTCAGGTTGCGTGTCAGCGTGGAGCTGGGTTCGTGGGGACGAAGCGGCTCCCCGGCGGGGCAGAGCCCGCCGGACGACGCGACCGCCCCGCGGGGCGGGTACCGCTCTCTGAGGATGCTTTTTTAACGTGTCCTCAAGCAAACACCGGAGCGACGGCTGGCTGGAAAGCGCCTGCGCTCCCTCCCTGTGCGTCGGCCTTTGTTTGCCAGGTATCTGGACCTCTCCCTCCTCCTCCTCCTCCTCGCTTGCTTTCATCTCCCCAGAGTACGAAGTGGAGGAAGCAGCCGTGGAGGCCCTTTCATGGCTGAGTTAATTGGAGCTCGGCGCTTTCCCAGCAGCCGGATCCAGACCGCAGCGCTGGGTGCGGTGAGGCTTCTCGCTATCCCATGGTGTCTTAAATAACCCCACCGCCGCTCACAGCTCCAATTTAACCTGGGGTCACTTCTCCGGGGTGGGGGTGGAGAGCGGCGTTTCATGTCTCCCTCGGCGTGCCCGTGCTTGCCTTGCTATATTTGGTTGCAGCAGACGTGCGTTTTCCTGCAGAGCGACGAGACCGTCGGGTCGAAAGAAGTCTGAGGTGCCCACGCTGAACGCGGCGCTCTGGTGGAGATCGGGCTGTGCCAGAGGCTTGCTCGGACTCTGTCGCGTTGCGGCTTTGCGTTTGTTTTCTTGCTGCCTGCCATGACTGCACCCCTGGCTCGAAGAGGAAGGCTTCCCCAGCGTGGCTCGTGCCCTTGAACGCGTATCGATGCCGTGGATGAGCTCGTGTGACAGCTGTACGGCGGAAGGTGTGTAATTAGAGGGGATTTACAGCTGAGCCAGAACAACATTCTCCTGGCAGAAGTTTGGCTCGGTGAAGCTTTATCTCGTGAGTGACTTCCAGCCAAGTTTAGGAAGCTCCACCTGAAGCGGGCGCGGCGGAGCAGCGGTGCCCGAGGTTCGGCTGCTTTTGGCCTCGTCCTGCGGCTCGGAGCACGCAGAGCTCATGAACGACCCCTGCGAGCCGCGGGACAAGGTGTCGGCGTTCTGGAGACGGCCGCGTTGCCGTCCCGACCGCTCCCCTCGTTGCTTGTCACCGTCCCGGCCCCGGTGTCGTGTCAGTAGGTGAAGACCTCACCGAGCTGGTCTTTCCTTGTTTTCAGGTGGAGCTCCCTTGGCTTTTTGTTGTTGTTGTAGCGAGTTTCTTATCAGCGTGGGAGCAGAGGGACGGGGTTGGGATGGGCTCTGCGGCTCCTTCCCCTTTTCTTGCTGCATCTGTTCGCCACGGGGCATTTTTGCACCTGGAGGAGAGGCAGGGGAAGATGGAGAGCGAGCGTGGGTGGGGATGGTCCCTGTGTGTGCCTTCATCCTTCGAGTGAGAAGGTGCCTCGCATTCCTCGCCGACGAGCAGGGCAGCTTTGCCCGAGAGCGTAGAAAGAGCAGGGCAAACCGCGTGGTAGGGGGTTTCCTCTATTTTGGAAGCTTGCTGCCAAACCTGGCGTGCCGTGGTGTTTGTACTGACAGCAGGGGGCTCAGACCGTGCCTCGGGTCCCCACAAAAACCAAAAGTCCAGGGCATGAACCTGCCAGTGAAGCCTCACAAGAGCTAAGCTGAACTAAAACACGTAGTGCGAGGACCTGAGCTGCCCTCGTCGTGTCCCTGGACGACTCACGGTTTTTTCTGGCTCCCCTTTCCGGTAAATCTCGTCGAGTCGCAGCCGGCGGTGTTCTAATGCCGCACGGGGATTGTGGCCCCGTTCTCGAGGGCTTCGGGGGGCTCTCGCCCGTCGGGTGCGTGCGGTTCCCGCTGCTCGGGCAGCTCCCTGCCTGCCTGGTTTGGGGTCGGGGGTAAAAGCGTGCAGCGCTGCAGGTCATGGCACGCCGGCGCGTGGGAGCTCGGTGCTCCCCGAGGGGGAAGGCTGGGCTCGGGGGTCCCCGCCGGCCCCAGGGGAGTTACGCCGGCTCTGCCGCAGCCGTTTTCTGTTTGCCACGAGACTGATTGTGTCCTTGTGTCAACCTCTGTCCCGCAGGATGGACAGAATGACGGAAGATGCTCTGCGCCTGAACCTCTTGAAGCGGAGCTTGGACCAAGCAGACGATCGGGACGATGTCCTGGCAAAGAGACTGAAAATGGAAGGACATGAGGCGATGGAGCGCCTGAAGATGCTGGCACTGCTGAAGAGGAAAGACCTCTCGGGCATCGAGGTGCCCCACGAGCTCCCGGTGAAACAGGATGGTGTGAAAGTCTACGAAGAAAAGCTGAACGGGAGCCTTAGGCCCCATGGGGATGGCAGGACTGCAGGGAGGCCGGGGAAGGAAAACATTAACGATGAGCCCGTGGATATGAGCGCGAGGAGAAGGTAGGTGCCAAACGAGTCTGTAGCTTGCCTGTTGTTAATCTTGTGCTCTGCCAGATGTGAGAACCCAAGGCAGAAATTCAATCGACGTTTCGTGGGCCTGGAGGAGTCTTCCCAGTGTGGCTGAACACCGCGGAGCAGAGCCTGCTCTCCCGGTGGAGGTTCCCTGGAAGGCGTTCAGCACTGTGCCTTCCTTGGTTTTGCTTCTGCTGCCCTTCTTATCCCGCCCCAAAACCAGATGGATTTTGTTTCCTCCTCCATCCCTACGTTCAGTATCATAAGCTACGACCATCGGGTGGCTGGCGGAGCAACCCTGCCGGTGTGCGTGGAGGAGGAGGAGGAGGGCGTCCATCCCCTCCGGCCAGGAATTTGTATTGGCACCGGCAGAAGTGGCAGCAGGCATCCCTGCTTTGTCTGGAGGCTGGAGCTGGTGCACGGGGCCCGCACGGTCGCTCTCCGACCTGAGCCTGGCCAGGCTCCTGCCTCTCCGAGGGAGAAGTAGATGGGTTTTTCTGCCGAGCCTGGGACTGCTCGTGAGCAGCAGTTACCCGAGCGATGGAGAGCTGGTGAGTGGTGTCTGTGTTCCAGGAGAAGCTTGGGTGTTCCTCACGCTCTCTGTAGGTGCAGTGCACACACACCTGACTTTGATCATCGGTGAACTCCAGCAGCTCAATTTCCGCAGCCGGGTTCTGCGCGGGGGAGCTGGCGTGAGAGGGTCACGCGTGAGAGCCTGTCCCGTCTGCTGCGCAGCGCCGGTGCGTCCCGCCTCGGTGCTGAGTTCAGCTCTCTTGGGAATCAGATGTTAACGATCCTGATTTTTGCCTTGATTTGGATACTGAGCCGGCAGCGGCTTGGTGAGCAGGCCGAGAGGCAGAGCGGAGGAGCCTGGTTGAAGTAGGTGTGAAGTGCTGAGACCTTCCTGTGATGTTTTGGTGGACAAAAAGCTGGCCATGACCCGGCACTGTGCTCTGGCAGCCCAGAAGCCAACCGCACCCTGGGCTGCATCCCCAGCAGCGTGGGCACGGGGCGAGGGGGGGGATTCTGAGACCCCCCGGGAGCCCTGCGTCCAGCTCTGGAGCCCCCAGCACAGGGCAGAACTGGGGCTGCGGGAGCGGGGCCGGAGGAGGCCCCAGCAGTGATCCACGGGCTGGAACCCCTCTGCTGGGAGGGCTGGGGCTGCGGGAGGAGACGGCTGCGGGGAGATGGGGCCGGGCTCTTCAGCAGGGCCTGCAGCGACAGGACGAGGGGCGATGGTTTTAAGCTGGAAGAGGGGAGATTCTGACTGGAAATACGGGAGAAACTGGTTGTGCTGAGGGTGGGGGGACGCTGGCAGGGGTTGCTCAGAGAGGTGGGAGATGCCCCATCCCCGGAGACACGCGAGGCCGGGCTGGCCGGGGCTCTGCGCAGCCCGAGCCGGTGGGAGACGGCCCTGCCCGCGGCTGGGTGAGCTCGGAAGGGCCCTCCCCACCCAGACCCTGCTAGGATTCGGTTTTCTTGGTGCCTCAGGTGACAGCACCTTGCTGGGGAAGCAGGTGTCTGCCCTCGAAACGTGTTGGCAGGAGGTGGTGGCAATTCCTGGGCAGGGCTGCAGCCTGCAGCGACAGGAGCTGCGCTCGCGGGCGACGGGGGCTGGTGAGCAGGTGGTGGACGGGGGGTTTGGAGATGGGGGATCTCAGCGCCTCAGGCCCCTTCTGGGTGCTGTCAGCATAGTAAATATTATAAAGATTAATGCCTGCATCGGCATTTGCTAATGTGTCACACCCTGGTTGTGGAGCATCGGAGAGGTGAAGGGACCTGGAGTGCTGGAGGTGGGAAGGAGAAAACCACCAGGAATATTTTTCTTTAACGACAATATGAGTGGTTTAAATCTGCTCAGTCACCTCTGCCGCCAGTTCAGCCTCCCGTGAAATCAGAAGAACTGCATGCGGTGAGGCAGAGGCGTTAGGACTGCGTACCACAGGCTCTTACCTGCGTTGTGGGAGCGTTGGAGTACGAGCAACACCCTTTGTAGGTGCCCAGGGTTTACTTGTGCCCTGCCCCGAGTGCATCGCCGGGGTGTTCACAGAATCCCAGCATGGCAGGGGTTGGCAGGGCCCTCTGTGGGTCACCCAGCCCAACCCCCTGCCCAAGCAGGGTCACCCAGAGCAGGCTGCACAGCACCGCAGCCAGGGGGGCTGGAATATCTCCAGAGAAGGAGACTCCACAGCCTCCCTGGGCAGCCTGGGCCAGGGCTCCGTCACCCTCAGAGGGAAGAAGTTCTTCCTCGGGTTCAGCTGGAGCTTCCTCTGCTCCAGTTTGTGCCCATTGCCCCTTGTCCTGTCGCTGGGCACCACTGGAAAGAGCCTGGCCCCGTCCTCCTGACCCCCCCCTGCAGATATTTAGAGGCATTTCTAAGGTCCCCTCTCAGCCTTCTCTTCTCCAGGCTGAACAAGCCCAGCTCCCTCAGCCTCTCCTCGTAGGAGAGATGCTCCAGTCCCCTCCTCATCCTCGCAGCCCTGCGCTGGACTCTCTGCCGTAGCTCCTCAACTCTCTCCAGTAGCTCCTCAGAGTGTTGCACCTCTGAAAAGCGCAGTGCTCCCAAAAAGCCCTGTGGGTGAGGCAACACGGGGAATACTCAGCCGCTCGGCCAACGGGTTGGAGCTCTCGAGGTGTTCAGTGCTGTAGGAATAGCCATGGCTGTGGGTGAGTTACTGTGCAGGGCATCTTCTCCCCGAAGAGCCGGCAGGCGAGCGTCGGGCGCTGCGGAGGGCTGCGTGCTCCGCTGAGCTGCCGGGATGTTGCGCGAGACGCAGGGAATCCAGTTGGGTACCGGCATCGGACGCGGAGGCTTGAACCACTACCTGAGGTTGGAAAGAAATCAGCCCCAAAAAGAGGTAGAAAAAATTCTGCTATGATTTTTGAAATAATTGAGCGTGAAAAACATCTCTAGCAAGAGAACTGAGGCTGGGGGTGTTCAATTCTCCCAACGGGCTGCTCCGGGGTCACCAAGCTGGAGTCTGCGCAGGAATGTGCTCCACGTCCCCTCGCCTCTGCCTGCCTCCCGCGCCGGCGGCGTGGCTCTCCCGCCAGTAGTTTGTTGTAATTACGCTCTTCCCTTGACAAAAGCAAACAAAACAGCCCTGACATCCTCAGCAATGCTTTGCAGATGGCCCCGTTTTCCCCAGTCTGGTTTTGACGCTGCCTTTGCTTTTTTCCCCTCGACGGAATGTAAATAAAACAGTCCGGGACGTTTCTGGATACTTGTGCGAAATAATCACCAGCAGCCATGAGGACTGCCCGCCTCGAGGAAAATCCGGAACCGAAATCCGCTGCCGCGTTCCTCCGGGTGTGCCTGAGCCGTGGCCGAAGGTGCAAGAGGAGCAAGAAGACCTGTTGTGGTCGGTGCGAGGGTTTGGGATGCCGTTACTCGAAGCAAGCGAGTCCAGAGACGTGCGGCAAAAGCAGGGACGTGGGTTTGGTGCCTGCGGGGTCTGCGCGAGCAGCCCTGGTGCTGATGGGGGAAGGGACCCTCTGCCAAAGCCCCTTTCATTTTCAACCTGTAAGCCCGTGCGCACTGGAGAGCCTTGTGTCCACACGCTGGGTCATCACGAGGTTTCTAGACGTTGGAAACTCCATTTGGGTAGCGGTGGCTGCGAGCTGACCCAGGGTAGCTGCGTCGCTGCGAGCTGACCCGGGGTAGCTGCGTCGCGGCGAGCTGACCCGGGGTAGCTGCGTCGCTGCGAGCTGACCCGGGGTAGCTGCGTCGCTGTGAGCTGACCCGGGGTAGCTGCGTCGCGGCGAGCTGACCCGGGGTAGCTGCGTCGCTGCGAGCTGACCCGGGGTAGCTGCGTCGCTGCGAGCTGACCCGGGGTAGCTGCGTCGCTGCGAGCTGACCCGGGGTAGCTGCGTCGCGGCGAGGACGGGTTCGTTCCTGAGCGGTTTCGTGTGTAGGCAGGCCCTAGCTGGTCGTCTGGAGCTGGGCAGCTCGCAGCAGAAGCCGGACAGAATGCCGTGGGACGGCGATGGGCAGCTCGAGGGCTGTGGAAGACTCATCCAAAAGGAGCTCTTGCTCTTGGCCAGCTAAATATAAAACTCCTGGGATGCAGGCTGCTTTGCCGGGACGGGCTCGGGCTGGCTTTATCTCGGTAGGATGCTCTGCGCCTTCTCTGCCGACGGTGCTGCTGGGACAGGCTCCAAACTCAGCCCCGGCTGGAAACCCTCCTGCCACCAGCAACCCGAGGAACCTCCTGCTCCGCTCCAGAGAGGGAGCAGCAGCTGGAGAACCCCTGGTCTGGGTCCTGCACGCGGCATCCGTGGGACGCTGAAGGGATCTCCGCGAGAGCAGGGCGTCTGTTGATCAGCAGATACGCGTCCGTGTGACGCCTGAAGCGTGTGATGGCCCACAAAGAGGGGACTGAGCGCTTGGAGATAATGCACCCACAGATACCGCGCAGAGCCGAGTCCCGGCGCTGTGGGGCTCAGCCGACAGCTTTCACGGCTTTGATTCCCGGGGGAGTTTGTGGTGGTTTGGAGCCACGCTGCTGGGGCATTTCTCCAGCTGAAGGGCGACTTGGAAACTGCGTGATCGATGCGGTTTGGGGGCCGGCTCCGTGCTTTGCAGTGCCTACGAAAGCGGCCGCGACCTTCAGGAGACGAAGCTGCCGAAGGCAAAACCCCCTGCGAGCCAGCACCCTGCTCCGAGCACCCTCTCCGACCCCACCGCCCTCGGAGCAGCCGAGCCTGGGAGCTGGGCTTCGGCTCCGTGCTTCCTCCCGGCTCCTCAAAGCCGAAAGTTTCGGATAAGACGATCTGTGCACCTCCTCCCCCGCTGCAGCCGCACACCAAAGACCTTCCAGCCAGTCCCAGAGCGAGAAGTCTGTCTGCCTCGGCGGCAGCGCGCCCGGCACCTTCGCAACCGCGGCGCTCGCGCTGCTCCACGCGGGACTGGTGAGCGTTTGCCAAGGCTCCCCGAGCACCACGGCGTTACACTGGTGATGGCAGAGGGCTGTTATTAGTGTCTCCTCGCTCTGAATGATGCCACCACGAGCAGTGCGGTGCTCAGATACTGCTGGATTATAGCATTGATTTTCTTTAATATACTTTTTTTTTCCCAGTGACGGGCTGTTGTCGTTGCTGCTCCTTTCCTTTACTGATTTCTAGGTCACGGTTCAATTGCACAGGGTGTTTATTCCGATTTTCCTTTATGGAGTGACCTTTCCAGATAGATTTGTACTCAGATAGGCTTGGAGTATTTACCTTTCTCGTAACCGGGGGACTTAGCCCGTTCTCATCTCCAGCGTCGTCGTGATCTTCCAGAGTAAGTACGAACCATACCGGGGCAGAGTGCCCACCCCTCTCCTCTCTCCTCTTGCTACCTGGCTACGGCTGTGTCTCCCTGCTTGGTTCCTGTGTGGCTCGTTATTAACACCCGACCGGTCCTCTGGCAGGTAGCCTTTGCATCGCGTGCTTGCTTACCTTGCGCTGAGAACAGCCCACCCCTGGCCTTTTCGAAGGAGTCCTTTCCCTCCTGGCAGCGGAGGAGCCCGCTGTCCTGCAGCCAGCAGCGCGCTGGCGTCGCTCGGCTCTGCCGCCGGAGAGAGCAGCGCCGAGCTCCGGTTCGCATCCGGGGTGGAGAGCAGGGGTGTCCCGCTCCCAGGTTTGCCGCCGATGCCTCCGTGTTGTGGCTCAGCCTTTTTTCTTTTCTCTCCCTTCTGTTACGCAGTGACCAGGACAGGGGACGATTGACCCCTTCGCCAGATATAATTGTCCTCTCCGATAATGAGGCATCCAGTCCCCGTTCCAGCTCTCGTATGGAGGAAAGACTGAAGGCAGCAAATCTTGAAATGTTTAAGGTAAGGGGTTTTGCGGAGAGCAATTCTGCTGCAGGGGGGCTCTGGTTTTCTGGAGGATTCGGGAGCCGAGGGGGTTCCTGAGCGATGTGGTAGCTTCTGGGCATGAAGGTTTGGCTCTTGCATCCTTGGTTATCAGTGGTACAAATCCTTGCTTGTGTTAAAGCTTCCTCTTGCCACCAGGGCACAGGCCGCAGGTTTCAGCTGTTGGAGCTGTGGCTGATTTTCTGCCTCTTTGCAGGGTAAAAGCCTAGAGGAGCGACAGCAGCTGATCAAGCAGCTTCGGGATGAGCTACGGCTGGAGGAGGCCAGGCTTGTGCTGCTGAAGAAGCTGAGGCAAAGTCAGCTGCAGAAGGAGAATGTGGTACAGAAGGTGAAGCTCTGACCGGCGGCGTTTGGGGCTGGGTGGGAGAACGGGACGGTGCTGGGCCTCGCAGGAGCCTGTTAGTGGGCAAGCACAGAGACTCGCTCTGCTCCTGGGCCTTCCTTTACTCCACGTTTGTCCCCCTGCGTGATATTTCTTACCCACGTGTGTCTGTAGCAAATCCACAGCCCATCCTACGGAGCGTGCTGCCCACAGGGCCGGCCGAGGAGGTGAATCTGTGCAGCCCTGCAGGGTTAGCAGTGACGTAGCGCCGACGAGGCTTGGTCTGCGTCGGCTCTGCCGAGGGATTTCCTTTCCAAGCGCCGTGCGCTGATGCTGGTGCTCATTTTCTCTCCATCTAGACTCCAGTTGTCCAGAATGCGGCGTCGATTGTCCAGCCATCTCCTGCTCACGTGGGACAGCAGGGACTGTCCAAGCTTCCCTCCAGGCCTGGAGCTCAGGGGGTTGAGCCTCAGAACTTAAGGACATTACAGGTGAGCCTTCCTGACACCCATTTTCTGCGCAAAAGACTAGTGTTTTGCTTGGGGCGCACGCGACGCTGCACGTTTTTCTCTGCCGGACTGAGATGCCTTTTCCAAGAGGCAGAGAATCACAGAATCACAGAATGGTCGGGGTTGGAAGGGCCCTCTGTGGGTCATCTAGTCCAACCCCCTGCCCAAGCAGGGTCACCTACAGTAGGTTGTAGAGGACCTTGTCCAGGCAGGTCTTGAGTATCTCCAGAGAAGGAGACTCCACAGCCTCCCTGGGCAGCCTGGGCCAGGGCTCCGTCACCCTCAGAGGGAAGAAGTTCTTCCTCGGGTTCAGACGGAACTTCCTGTGCTTCAGTTTGTGCCCATTGCCCCTTGTCCTGTCGCTGGGCTCCACTGGAAAGAGCTTGGCCCCAGATAAATGCCGGCGGTTCTCAGCGCCATGAGTGGAACAGTCTGGTGTCCCATGGTTGGCCTGGGAAGTTCTCTGTGCAGGTGAGGTCATCTCTGAAGCTGACCCGCGGAGACCGAGCCGTCCCCGTAACGCTTCGTGCCTGTCCCTTGCATGATGCGCGGGGGGAGGTCTGGCTGCTCTGCCGCTTTGGAAGTGGCAGGTTTTTCGTCAGGGAGGTCTGGAGGTTAGTCCAGCCCACGATTCGCGCCATGCGAGGTGGAAGGAGCTGAACTTAGATGTGGTGGCCCTGAAGAAAGTTGTCTGCTGCTTGGTGATGCCAATTCTGGGGCTGCAGGGAGAAAAGCGCTCGTTTGCACGCGCCGGCAGGAGCGGCCGGGCAGCAGGGCTGCGTCTGAAACGGTGCAGAGTGGTCAGAGGAAGAGGAATAAGAAAAATGCAAACAAAACAGGGAATTGAAACGTTGACCTTCTTCGGGAAGGTGCTAGAGGCAGCGCAGGGTGCCGACTGCCACGGCTACCTTTCCGCCTCTGCGCGGGGAGAACGCCGATTCTGGATGACACAACTGTTTAAGGTTGCGTGGGTAAACAAGAATCACAGAATCACAGAATCACAGAATAGTAGGGGTTGGAAGGGACCTCTGTGGGTCATCTAGTCCAACCCCCCTGCTGAAGCAGGGTCACCTACAGCAGGCCGCACAGGACCCCGTCCAGGCGGGTCTTGAATATCTCCAGAGAAGGAGACTCCACAGCCTCCCTGGGCAGCCTGGGCCAGGGCTCCGTCACCCTCAGAGGGAAGAAGTTCTTCCTCGGGTTCAGCTGGAGCTTCCTCTGCTCCAGTTTGTGCCCATTGCCCCTTGTCCTGTCACTGGGCACCACTGAAAAGAGCTTGGCCCCATCCTCCTGACACCCACCCTGCAGATATTTGTAGGCATTTATAAGGTGGGTATGAGCTCACGGGAGGGAGGGCGCTCGGCCCGTGCGAGCGGAGCAGGGCGCTGGTGCTGGGTGGGGGGGGGGATTGCTTCCCCGGGGCTTGGGGCACGCTCTCAGCCCTCCCCGAGCCTTCCCCTTCCCCCAGCTCGGTAGCAGCGGACTTTGTCCTTTCGGTGGGAGGCTGTCAGGTGTATTCCTCGGCTCGTATATTGGAGGACGCGAAGTCCCAGCGACGCGGTTGGGAGCCCAGCTGCTGGGCCGGTGGTGCACGGGACGAGGATGGAGGTGATCCTCCGGCACGCCTGCCTGCCTGTGGCTTTCACTCCTGCTTTTGCCAAAAGACTTGCATTTCAGTCTCGCTGATCGTTTACTCCCTCCGTTAACCATCTTCTTTGTTTGTGGCATTTGTTTGCTTCGCTATGGCAACGGTTCGGGGTCAGGTCTGTTGCGGCTTCGCGGTGGGATCGGGCTGGTGAAGGAAACGGGCTTTAGGAGGAGAGGAAGCGCATTGTTTGCACAGTCTTTGTGAAGCTTTTCTTACGTGTGACAGCAAAGAACCTCATCTGGAACAAGTCTAATAAGAAAAAGGAAGGGGGGGAGAAGAAGGTTGTCAGACAGGAGGTGTTTAATGTTTGCAGATCATCTGTGATAAAAAAAATTGAGCCCGTCCGCCTGTCATCCCCCCTTGGAGCCGTGCTCAGAGACGGGCAGACCTCGCTGGGAGAAGCCTGGGCAGGTCGAGCCCCGCTCAGCTCTGTGCAGTCCCGGCGTCGTGGTTCTGCCTGCCCGGGATTCCCGGCGTTCCTGCGCCGAAGGCGAGCACCCGTCTCCCTGCCTGTTCCGCTCTGCGCTCGGGCACCCGTGGGAATTCCGCTTTTCCTATCGATGCAGCTGGCAAACAGCCGCCTCCTGGGGTTTTTTTTAATCCCCTCTTTTCCCCTTGCGTTTTTCCATATTGATTGAATCCGCAGGGTTGTTTTTAATGCAAAGGTAGGCTGCGAATGTGTGTCGTGAAAATTACCTCCCGAAACATCCCAGCCTGGATGCTGGAGGTCCGTCCTCTTCCCGGTGAGCCGGCTGGCTCCAGTCGCGCCACAAAACCGTTAGCCCTTGGCTTGACTCGGGTGCAGTTCCAGCCTCTCTACAGAAAACAGGAGTGTGACAACTTGAGACATCCTCCCTCCAGGCTAGATGGCTGTGATTATTTAAAATAAAAGACAATTAGAGGAAAAGTTCAGCTCTTCGCCTTAGAAGGTAACTGGAATTACAGAGAAGTGGAAACGCTCTGGTGTTGCAGAGCCTGATCAGGGAACTAAAAATTCTAGTTTGCCTCAAGTCCTTTGTGTTTTTTAATGTATTTCTGGTTTCCTTTCTCGACAGGGTCACAGTGTCATTAGGTCCGCCACAAATACGACTCTGCCCCATATGCTTATGTCGCAGCGTGTGATTGCTCCGAACCCTGCCCAGTTACAAGGGCAGCGGGTTCCTCCTAAACCTGGCCTCATCCGCACTACAACTCCAAGCATGAATCCAGCCATCAACTACCAGCCGGTTAGTAGGTTACGGACTTGTCGCTGGGCTTTGGGCACGGGTGCCTGGTGGGGTTAGCAAGGAGGGGAAACATGAGGTGCCACGTGAGTCTGATGAGCGCCGCGGAGGTGCCCGCAGCGCGAAGGCGTCGGAGCAAAGCTTGCAGGTGGAAATATATCCCAAGCTTGGATGAAGACGGACGTCCTTGACCCGCGCGGAAGAATGAAGCGATAGAGAATTTTAAAACTTCCCATTTGGAGCCGCCAGCTGGTGTGTCCGCTCAGCCCCGGGCTCCCACTGACCCCAGTGAAGCGGGGCGACTGGTTTGGGAGCGGGTCCGGTTCCTCTTCCCGCGGTCAGCAGCAAGCGCTCGTTCGCGTGACGCTTTCCTCCCGCTTCTCTCTGCCGGAAGAGCGCAGCGAGCTCCCCGGAGCAGGACGCTGCACACCAGTTGTTCTACGTTTGGAAGAGTGGAAAGGCTTCCGTGAAGACTGGGAATGGAGAGGGGGAAAAGCCAGCGCCTTCCGGCTCCAGCACCGGTGCTGCGTAAAGCGATCCGCCCTTTCTCCTGCCACCAGCCGTGGTTCCTGGGCTGCGTCTCTGCTCCTCTCTCTGTTGCTCGTCCCAGGCTGCGACGCTGGCTGGGACGCGCTGTCTGTGTGCCAGCCCGGGCTGACGACCCCGGTAGTTCCGTTTAGGGTTCCGTGCCGGTTCTGGAGCCGCTTCTTCCGTCCCAGCATAGTGCAAATGTGTAAACGCGAAACGTGACGGCGGAACAGTCTGAAAGTCTTGCACGGGAGCACCTGCCAAACAAACCTAACGGCGTGCTCGGTGAAAAAAACCACCCCAGCTGCTCCTAGGGAGGAGCTGTAAGTTCGTTGCTGTTAATTCATGAATTATTTCTTTCAATCGGCGTGAGTTACCCCCGATCAGCTCTGCCGTTCATTTTCCTGGACCTGCAGCTTGGCGTTAGCTTCGCTCTCTGCCCTTTTTTCCCCGATCAGCGAAGTGTCAGCAGCCTGAAAACTGGGCCAAACTGGTTGATCTTCGGTGCGTTGATCGACACGACCGTGTCCCCCGAGCTTTGGTAGCTGACCCCGTTTGAACGGCGGGCAGGGTTTGTTACGGCTGGGGATTTTTCCCCTCTGCGTGCGTGGAAGCGGTGCTGCCCTGGGGTGCAGGCAGGCTGCGAGAGCTGCGTCCTCGGGTCAGCAGAAGCCTTTGTGCTCTGCTGCCGTCACGTGCCGGAGGGACCGCGCATCCGGAGGAGCGGAGGATGCGGGAGAAGGCTGCTGGAGATGGAAGAGGAGGGAGCTGGCGCGCTGGGAGCACCTGCGTGGGACGGCACGGGCACCATCTGGCCGCGGGGACGCTGCCTGGGCGCCTGCCAGATCGGCCGCGCGGGAGGTGGAGGAGCGGAACGCGGCAGCGAGCGACGGTGCCGGCGCGTGAATCACGGCGCTCCGAGCTGCCTACGCTCGGCGAGGCCGATGCCGGGTCCCAAGGCCGGACCCTGCGCACCCGTTCCCTCGCCGGTGGAAGTCCCCGGGCTGCTCCAGACGCCGAGGCTCCTCTCGTGGATTCCGGTGCACCGGAGGCTGCTTGGCACCCGCACTGCTGGTGGCTTTGTCGCAGGGGCTGGGTCTCCTCCGGCTGATTCCGATGCACCGCAGGCTCCTCGGCACCGGCACTGCTTTATCGTAGGGACCGAGACGAGCTCCCTGCGCCCGAGTCCCAGCACGGCTCCCGTCTCCCCGGGTCCTTTTGGGAGCGTTTGCAGGCGGAGGGAGCGTTGTGAGAAGGCGATCTGGCTCATCCAGCTTGCTTTGGGGGCTGAGTCGTAGTCGGGGACTGTATTAATTTTCTGTATTAATCCTCACCTCCTCTTCCCCTCCAGCAATCAAGTTCTTCTGTTCCTTGCCAGCGTACGTCGTCTTCAGCCATCTATATGAACCTTGCCTCTCACATCCAGCCTGGCACTGTCAACAGGGTGTCGTCTCCGCTCCCCAGCCCCAGTGCTCTGAACGACGCCGCCAACTCCCAGGCGGCTGCCAAGCTTGCCCTGCGCAAGCAGCTGGAAAAGACGCTGCTGGAGATCCCACCCCCGAAGCCGCCCGCTCCCCTGCTGCATTTCTTACCCAGCGCAGCCAACAGCGAGTTCATCTACATGGTGGGGCTGGAGGAGGTGGTGCAGAGCGTGATCGACAGTCAAGGTGAGCTCGGGGGGCTGCAGCTTTCCGACAGTGCTCCCACCTGCCCTTCTCGACTTCTTTTGTTGCAAAGCCCCGAAATCTGTGGCTTGCGAGGCGACGTGAGAACGGTTTCTGGTCTTACCCAGCCCTGGGCTGCTGCTGGCTCCAGTGAGGGGAGGGCAGAGCCTGGGCACCCCTGGGGGACAGGGAGCTGCGTGCCGACCCCGTGGGCACAGAGCCGGTCCGGCGAGGCTGGCAGCCTTGGTGTGCCGAGTGCCCGGGGCAGCGGTGTCTGGGCCCTGGGGCTCATCGGGCTGTGCCCACCTGGGGAGGGGTCTCTCAGGCCCTTCCCTTGCCCTGGATGAACGTTTGGGAGCCGAGATGCAGAACCCTCGGAGCTGTGACTGCCCGGGGTCCCGTCCCTGCGGGGCTGTGGAGGTTTTAGCTCCCACCTCACCGTTCCCTCCGGGCTGTCGCCTCCCAGCTGGCCGGGATCGAGCCGGGGCTCTCCCAGCGCGTGCTCGGCACAGCGTACCTGCGGTGCCTCGCTGGCTCACCCGCCTCGGCCACCGAGACCCCCAGCTTTCTGTGGCCTTGGAGGGGTGGTCCCAGCACCGCCAGCTTGTTCTGTCCCTGCGGCAGGATTTCTCCAGTGTCCCTCCCGGGATGCACAGCTCTTGCCCAGAGCGGGGTTGATTTTGATGCAACGCTGTCCAGAAACTCCGTTTCACAGAATCACAGAATGTTTGGGGTTGGGAGGGACCCCTGGGGATCCCTGAGCCCAACCCCTGCCCAAGCAGGGTCACCCACAGCAGGCTGCACAGACCACGTCCAGGGGATTGGAATATCTCCAGAGAAGGAGACTCCACAGCCCCCTGGGCAGCCTGGGCCAGGGCTCCGTCACCCTCAGAGGGAAGAAGTTCTTCCTCGGGTTCAGCTGGAGCTTCCTCTGCTCCAGTTTGTGCCCGTTGCCCCTTGTCCTGTCACTGGGCACCACTGGACAGAGTCTGGCCCCGTCCTCCTGACACCCACCCTTGAGATATTTGTAAGCATTTCTAAGGTCCCCTCTCAGCCTTCTTTTCTCCAGGCTGAACAAGCCCAGCTCCCTCAGCCTCTCCTCGTAGCAGAGATGCTCCAGTCCCCTCCTCATCCTCATAGCCCTGCACTGGACTCTCTCCAGTAGCTCTTCATCTTTCTTGAACTGGGGAGCCCAGAACTGGACAGAGCACCCCAGATGGAGCCTCCCCAGGGCAGAGTAGAGGGGGAGGAGAACCTCCCTCGCCCTGCTGCCCACACTCCTCGTGATGCACCCCAGGATCCCATTAGCTGTTTCTTTGCTGGGACCTTCCCTCCCGCTCTGGCGGGGCCCGTTGCAGTCATACCCGGGGTGAAGGAGGTGATGTGAGAGCACGGGGGGGGTCTGCCCTGGTTTCCCCCCTAACTCCCCCTCGCGCTGACTCCCAGGGAAGAGCTGCGCGTCCTTCCTGCGTGTGGAGCCCTTTGTCTGCGCCCAGTGCCGCACCGACTTCACCCCTCACTGGAAGCAGGAGAAAAACGGGAAGATCCTGTGCGAGCAGTGCATGACTTCGAATCAGAAGAAGGCGCTGAAGGCGGAGCACACCAACCGGCTGAAGAACGCCTTCGTGAAAGCTTTGCAGCAGGAGCAGGCAAGTACACGGCCCCTCTGCGAGCTGCGCCCGTGGGGCGCGTTGGCTCTGGACCCCCCTGCTCCCCTTCGCTTTGCTCGTCTCCGGCCGCGCGGCTTTTCGGTGGGTCGGTCGGGGTTCCCCGTGCGAGGAGTTTGGCTTCTCCGTGGGGACGCCCGGCTCAGCGCGTGGAGCTTCTGCCGGCGAGAGGCTGGTGCTGAGCGTCCGGCGGACTCCGGAGCGGCTGCTCCGCTCCCTCTGGGCGTTGTTTCCCCCCCCGGTTTGTAGCTCAGGGGCTGGCGGGGGACGGCCGCCCTCCCTCCCTGGTTTCACCTCTGACTTTCCTGGAACGCTCAGGAAGCGGCTGAACAGCTTGCTGCCTGCTCGCTTAGTAGTGGAAGGGGGAATTTGCTAAATTCCCGTGATAAATTGGGGTTGGAGAACTTGTTTAGAGGCCCTGGGGTAAAACAAACGGAATCATCATTTGTGAACTGTAAAAAAAAAAAAAAAAAACCAACCCTAAATACGAAGTGGAATCTGGCTGCTGACAAATGGAACGTGCCTGTTCTGGAGCAAGACGAGTCTCGGGGCTGCTGGCAGCCAGCGGGCGCAGAGGTGGGAAAGCTGCTCGTGCTGGCCGCAGCGCGACTGCGGCTCCGGTAACGCCTTGGGAAAGCGGCCGAGCTTTCGGTGGTTTTCAAACGAAGCGGCGATGGCGGAGCGTGGGGAGCGGGACCTGCGTCCCCCCTCTCCGGGAACGCCGTCGGCTCGGGAGGCTGGGCTCGGGGCTGCTGCGTCTCGTCGCGGAGGCGAGGTCTGATCAGGGGTTGCTTCTGGTTCCGTCCCGCAGGAGATCGAGCAGCGGCTACAGCAGCAGGCAGCCTTGTCCCCCACCGCGGCTCCTGCCGTCTCCAGCGTCAGCAAGCAGGAGAACATCATGCGGCACCACACGCTCCGGCAGGTGAGCCGCGCTCCTCCTCCCGGCCGCGATCGCTCTCGGAGCCCGGACGCGCCCGAAGCGGGGTGGGCACGGCGCGCGCTGCCCGCCGAGGAGGGAGCTGCCAGCGGGGGTCCGGCCGCCCTGCGCGGCGGCGGCTCGGCGTGTTCCTGGCGACCGCGGGGTTGCTGCTGGCCCGAGTCCCCTGCGCCCTGGTGCCAGCCGAGCTGCTCATCTCCTCTCTCCCCACTGCCCACCACGAGAGCAATCGGCAAACTATTTTCCACGTCCCGGCCAAACCCCACGACCAATTCCTCGCCCTCCGCCCGCAGCTCCGTCAGCGACCGCTTCCAGGCTGCCGGGCGATCCCAGCACCTTCCCGACCTTCTTTCTCCTCCTCTTCCTCAGGCTCCGCAGCCCCAGAGCACTTTGCAGCGCGGCATCCCCACCTCCGCCCGCTCCATGCTCTCCAACTTTGCGCAGGCACCCCAGCTGTCGGTGGCGGGCGGTCTCCTCGGCATGCCAGGTACGGACCCCGGCCGCGCCGGAGCGCGGGGACCGGGGGGCTCGGGGCTGGGCGGGTCGGGCAGGGCCTGGGTTGATTCTTGGGGCGGGGGCTTCTTGCCAGGCTGGGCGGCATCGCGGCGCTTCCCTCCGCCGATTTTCGGAGGGTGGCTTGGGGTGAAATCGCTGCTTCCTGGGTAAACGCTGGCGCGTCCCGGCTGGGCGGCGAAGCGGGGAGCGCAGGGGCGTCCGGGGGGAGGCCCCACCTGCTCTTCTCTCCCCTCTCCAGGCGTTAACATCGCGTACCTGAACGCGGGGATCGGAGGCCACAAAGCGTCGAGTTTGGCGGACCGGCAGCGGGAATACCTTTTGGATATGATCCCCCCCCGCTCCATATCGCAGTCCATCAGCGGACAGAAATAACGCCTGGCGACCGTCCCCCCCCCTCCCTCCCCACCTCCGTCGCATGCAGTGCCTGTACTGGTGCCTACCGTACACGGGGAAAAAAAAAGACGAAAAAAAAAAAAAAAAGAAAGAAAAACAAACAAAAAACAAATTAAAAAAGCGAACGAACGAACGAAAAAAAAAAAACCCAGCCCATTTCCAGCCGTCAGCGACCTGTCCTTGTTCCAGCCCGCGACTCCTGGGGGTTTCTCTAGCGGTGCCCGAGGTCGGAACGATGTCTGCTTGGAGTCAGCACTCGCCACGTGTTAAAGCTTGTTTTATGCTATTTTTTGTAATGACAAAGCATAGAATTTTTAATTGTGTTGTGGGGTATTTTTTTTCCACCCCCCCCCCGCTTCTTTTTCCCCTCCCACCCCCACCCCTTTGCTCAATGGATGGTTAAACCTTTGCTTCCTTTCCAGAGACGTTGTCAGGGCAGCCACCCGACGCGCAGCCACCGTCACCCCGCTTTTTTCCGAACGGGCGCCCCGCGCTGCTGGCGGGGACCCGGGGGGCGAAGCGACGTGCTGGGGCCGCAGCCCGGCCCACGGGAGGGGGCTCCTGCACCCTCGCCCCCCGCAGAAAACCCCCGGAGACACCGACAGCTCCCGGCCCTCGCTCTCCCCGGAGGAAGGGAGCCCGCTGCGGTGAGGAGCCGGTGCCCGGCGGCGCGCTCGACGGACGGTTGCCCGACCCGCGGGGCGCGGAGGGGCGTCGATGCCGCCGGCGAGCTCCCGGCGCGGGTAAGCGGCCGCCATGCTGCGTGCGGTGCTTGGCCGCGGGCCCTCGAGCGGACGGCGAGCGACCGGTGCGGGTGAGCGGCCGCCATGCTGCGTGCGGTGCTTGGCCGCGGGCCCTCGAGCGGCCGGCGGCCTCGGTGAGTCCCTGCCGCTCCCCTCCGCGCTCCTGCATGCACCGGAGCCGCGCTCGGTCACCGTCGCTCGCGGACGATGGGGACGGCGCCGCGGTCCACGAACCCAAAGCGAGAAATACGCCGCGGAAAGGCGTCGGAGAAACGCTGTATTTGCACTTAACCTTCACACTAACGGGCCCTTCCTCCTCCTCCTCCTCCTCCTCCTCCGGCAGCAGCCCCAGCCAGCAGCGATCGCGCCCCGGCTGCCGGAGAGACCCCGGCGTCGCCGTCCCCGCGTGCCCCCGCACCCCTCGGCGCCCGAACCCGGGGCTCTCCCGCTCCTGGCGTTTCCTCGGAGTTTTACAATTTGTTTTTTTATTAATTTCCTTTTTTTTTTAATCCCCCCCCCCCCCCCCCCCGACGTGAACATTTTCTCGTGCAATTCTGAAGCGCCGGCTCGCCCCGGGGGAGCCGCTCGCTGGGTGGGGGGGGCCCAGGAGCCCCCCACCGCCGGGGTCAAGGCGCCTTCTCTCCCCAAATGCCCCCCCCCCGACCGTGGGGACCCCCCCCTGCCAGCACCCCCCCGCATCTCAATGAGCACTTAACCCCCCCGGGGCCCTCCAGAAGCAAAAGGATTTTGGGGTTTTTAATGAATTTTTGGGGTTTGGAAGCTAGTGCAGCGTAGTGGCGTATCTATATGCATATATCTTTATTTTTGGGGGGGTTTGTTTGGTTTTTAATGTTGTTTAGCCGCCGCCCCCCCCCCCCCCCCCCCCCCAGGATCCTTTTCACACCGTTCCTTGCCCTGCTTCCACGGGAGCGCTTTGGTGCCGCGTTCCTGCTCGCGTAACCCCGAGGTTTGGGTTGTTTCGGGGGTTGTTTCTCATTTTGCTCTCGGCTTATCCTTCGCCCCCCGCCCCCCCCCAGGGCCCTTCGAAGTGGCCGAGCCCCCCCGTCCCTCGCTCAAGTGCCACCCCCCTACCCATCGGGTGTTACCGAGAGGTACGAGGCGACCTGGGCCCACGGGTGGAGATTAAATTATACAAGTTAAAAGAAAAAAATCCTACAAAAACTACAAAAAAAAGAGAAAAAGGAAAAAAAAAAAGACAAAAAGCCAAGTGCAATAGTGAAGGCGGAGGCTCCCGGCGAGGGCGGGGGGCGGGCGGGGGCCGCTGGAGATCAAAGACGCCGACTTCATGGTGCTATAAAGTGAAATTGGGGGGGGGGACACGCACGACACCCCCTCTGGTGCCCACCCTGGGGAGGGGGCAGCGGGGAGCGGGCGCCTCGGCCCCGGGGTCTGCAGGCAGTTCCCCCCCTCTCCCCACCAAAACCAGCCCCAAACCGGGGTCTGGGGGGGGGAGCGGGGCCCCCCCGGGGCTCCGGCCGTGACCTGCGCAGGTTGAACAGTTTTATTATTGTTATTATTATTATTATTTTTTGGCTTGAGCCCCCCCAGCCCCCGGGGATGGGATGTACGGTAGAAAATCCTCCTTTTTCCTTTGGGTTTTTTTTTCTGGGGGGGGGTGTTTTTTATTTTTCCGGATACCGGAATAAGGATTTCTTTGCCGCCGATCGTTCGCGTTTCTGTTACAGTAGGGGTAGAGCCGCTTCCCAAACCGACGCTTGCCTTGGGGGTGATTTTGGGGATGGGGGGTGGGGGGTGTTTGGTTTTCTTTTTCTTTGTTGTTTTTTACTTTTTGGATTCCTCCAAAGGCGTAACGCGTCCCTCCGCTAACCCCCCCTCCGCCCTTCCGTAGCTTATGGTATTGCTGCCGAGATGTTATAACAAGGACTCCTTCGTGTATATAAGCTATTTCTTGACACATTAAAAAAAAAAAAAAAAAAAAGAAGAAAAAAAAGGATAAAAAAAATACATTAAAAAAAAAATAAAAAATTGTACATTGTGTAGAAAACAAAACAAAAAAAAGACAAAAAAAGACAAAAGCGACCCGAAGCGGCAAGCGACCCCGCCTCGCCGTGGGTGTTGTGGAAGTCGTCACGTCCTTCTCGTAGTGTGACCTCGTGTGTGTGACAGAAAACGTGCAACAAGGGGGGGGGTCCCGGCGGCGGGGCGGGGGTGGGGGGGAGCGGGGCGGGGGGCAGGGCGCGGCGGCCCCCCCGCCCCAGCCATGCACTGGTGGCGGCGGCCACCTCCCGAATCTGTGCCTTTCACACACGCGAGCGGCCCCCCCGCCGCAGCCCGGGCGGGGGGCGGGGGGGCGCGGAGCACGGGGGGAGCGGGGCCGGGGGCGAGTATTATAAACTGTAACTGTATTTGCACTGTTTTTATTATTGCATTGGCATATATACAATATACATCTATAACAACCTGCGGTCTGCCGCCTCCTTCCTCCCCCCCACCCCGAAAATCCCCCCCCCGGGATCCCCGTCCCCATTTAGCAGGGTTTCGGCCCAAATCGGTGGGATTCTGGGGCAGATTGGAAGGATCGCAGCCCCGGTTTGTGGGATTTCAGGCAAATTTGCAGGATTTCAGTGAAAATTTGCAAGATTTTAAGCCCGGTTTGTGGGATTTGGGCCAAATTTGGCAAGATTTTGGCCCAAATTTGAAGGATTTCAGCCCCAATTTGCAGGATTTTAGGCGTCGCTTGCAGGATTTCAGGGCAAATTTGCGGGATTTTACACCCAATTTGTAAGATTTTGGCCAAATTTGCATGATTTGGGCCCAAATTCGAAGGATTTCAGCCCCGATTTGCAGGATTTTAGGCCTTGTTTGCAGCATTTCAGCCCAAATTTGTGGGTTTCTAGGGCAAATTTGAAGGATCACAGCCCAGATTTGTGGGATTTTGGGATGAGTTACTACGATTGTGGCCCTGGTTTGCAGCATTTCAGGGCAAATTTGCAGCGTTTCAGCAAAACTTTGTGGATTTTAGGCAAGATTTGTGGAGTTTTGGACAAATTTACAGGATTTGAGCTCAAAACTGCAGGATTTCAGCCCAGAATTGCAGGATTTTAGGCCTCGTTTGCAGAATTTCAGCAAAAATTTGCAGGATTCTAGGGCAAATTTGAAGGATCACAGCA